>NC_090828.1:107550246-107763773 GCF_028021215.1 Eschrichtius robustus
AAAACCTGTATATGTCTTCAATGTAGAAAATGTAGCAGGCCCATTCACCCCGTCCCTCCTAGAGAATATGTCAATTTCCCTATAATAAACATTTCCGCAGCAATCTATTTTTAGGAGCATTCGACAATCCCTAGGTGCCAGAATTATATACAGCCCAAGTCATCATTAAAACACATCTAACAATCTCCTTTCTATGAATTTGAGCCTCCTACCTACAATTTTGATATGATCAACGCATACATCTCTTATAAAAAGTTTTTTTACGACTAACATTAACCCTATGTACATGAGAGTTTTCACTACTTGTCATCATACCAGGCAACCCACCACAAGTTTAAGAACTATGTCTGACAAAAGAGTTACTTTGATAGAGTAAATCATAGAGGTCTCAATGCTCTTATTCCTGGAATTGAATTCTTCCTCATAATTTTACATTCTCCATGCTACCTACCACATTACACCACATGCTATATAGTAAAGTTCTCTAAGTAAGCTTCAGGCCCATACCCCCAAAATATTTTTGTATATCCTTCCTGTGCTAATAAACTCGCATTGTTTTTACCATCATTCTACTGACCATTTTCTCAGGAAATATAATTGTATAACAAGCTCACACTGGTTAATGGTATCCCCATTCTAATAAAAAAACATGAACCCATAAGCTACAGAAGCATCCAACAAATATTTCCTAAAACAGTCCACCACATCAATACTACTTATAATGGCTATTATCATTAATCTAATATACTCTAGTCAAAGAGCACAATGAATAACAAAAATCTTTAATCCAGCAGCATCCACCCTCATGACAATCGCCCTTGTCACAAAAGTAGGACTTTCCCCATTTCACTTCTGAGTGCCTGAAGTCACACAAGGCATCCCATGAACAGCAGACCTGATGCTATCAACATGACAAAATTGCACCCCTATCAGTTTTATACCACATGTCACCATCCATCAACCTAAATATACTATTAATCATAGTGATATTATAAATCATAGCTGGAGGCTGAGGCAGACTTCGCCATACTCACCTGGAAAATATTACACCCTCCTCATCAATTGCCCATATAGGATGAATAACAGCTATTATTATGTATATTCAGATTATAACAATCCTAAACATACTAATTTATATCATAACAACACTATCTTCTTCTTATTTATGCCCAGATCATGTACTACAAGAGTATCATTATCACACACATGAGATAAAACACCTCCCATCACAATCATTTTCCTCACCATTATAGTATCATTAGGACATCGCCCATCACTATCAGGGTTTCTACCCAAATGAATAATTATCCAAGAGATAACAAAAATGCAACATCATTCTACCAACACTAATAGCCATCATAGCAGCCCTCAGCATATATTTCTACTTGCAGCTAACATACTCCACATCACTAACTATATTCCCTTCATTAAACAACACAAACACAAAACAATTTGAACATACAAAGAAATAACCTTCCTATCATTACCAATCATAATACCCACACGATTACTACACACAACACCCATTCTATCGGTGCTGGACTAGGAATTTAGGTTAGTTCAGACCAAGAGCTTTCAAAACCCTAAACAAGTGAAATTTACTTAATTCCTAAAAATAAGGATTGCAAGACTTTATTCTACATCAATTGAATGTAAAGCAAACACTGTATTTAAGCCAAATCTTTACGAGATTGATGAGTTTTAACCCCAGGAAACTTTAGTTAACAGGCAAATCCTCTAGTCAACTGGCTTCAGTCTACTTCTCCTTCATTTGAGAAAGAAAAAAAGAAAAAAAAAAGGCAGGAAAATCACTGGCAGAATTGAAGCTGCTTCTCTGAAGTTACAATTCAATTTGTTGATTCACCACAGGGTTTGCCAGAAAGAGGGCTCAATCTCTGTCTTTAGATTTACAGTCTAATGCTAACTCAGTCATTTTACCTCTGTTCATACACTGCTGATTATTTTCAACAAATCACAAAGATATCGGCATTTTATATTTACTATTTGGTGCTTGAGCTGGAGTAGCAGGCAGCACCTTAATTATATTAATCCAGGCTGAGCTATGCTGACCTGGACCGCTACTTGGAGATGCCCAAATCTGTAAGGTAGTCATAACAGTCCCTGCACTTGTAATAATTTTCTTTATAGCTGTACCCGTTATGATTGCAGGCTTTGAAAACTGACTTGGGCCACTAATAACTCGGACACCTGAAGTAGCATTTCCCCCAATAAATCATATAAACTTTTGACTACTTCCCCCATCATTCTTACTCCTACTCATATCACCAGTAGTAGAAGCTGGTTCTGGTACCAGTGGAACCGTGTATTCAGCTCTAGCCTGCAATCTGGCCCATGCAGGAGCCTCTGTCGACCTAACTGTTTTCTCCTTACATTTAGCAGGTGTCTCCTCAATTCTTGGTATTATTACTTTTATTACTATAGTCTTTAATACAAAACCAGCAGTCATATCCCAATACCAAACACCATTATTTGTTTAATCTTCCCCAACTATAGCCATATTACTATAATTACCAATCTCAGTCCAAGCAGCCAGAATTGTCATGCTGTTAAGAGACAGAAATCTAAACACTACTTTCTTTGACCCTGCAGGAGGAGACCGAATCCTATACCAACACCTATTTTGATACTTTGCTCACCCTGAAGTCTGTATTCATGGCCTAACAGGGTTTGTTATAAACTCACATATCATTACATACTATTTAGGACAAAAATTGCCTTTCAGCTATCTGGGAATAGTATGAGTCATGTCCACTGGTTTTTTAGGAGTTCTCTTGTGGGCCCATCATATATTTACCATAGGGATAGCTGTGGACTCAGGAGCATACTTTACATCAGCTACCGTAATTACTTCTATCCCTACAGGAGTAAAAGTATCTAGCTGATTAGCAACTCTTTATTTAATTTTTCTTTTTCTTTTCATTTTTTTTTTTTTTTGGCTGAGTTGGGTCTTGGTTGCTGCGCATGGGCTTTCTCTGGTTGCGGTGAGCGGCAGCTACTCTTCGTTGCGGTGTGCGGCCCTTTCATTGCAGTGGCTTCTCTTGTTGCAGAGCACGGCCTCTAGGCGCGCGGGCTTCAGTAGTTGTGGCTTGCGGGCTCTAGAGGGCAGGCTCAGTAGTTGTGGCACACGGGCTTTTTGCTCCGCGGCATGTGGAATCTTCCCAGACAAGGGCTCGAACCCGTGTCCCCTGCATTGGCAGGCGAATTCTTAACCACTGCGTCACCAGGGAAGTCCCTGGTTAGCAACTGTTCACGGAGGTAATACTATATGACCTCCCACTATATTATGAGTTTTAGGCTTTAGTTTTTCTTTTTACAGTAGGTGGTTTGACAGGAATCATCTTAGCCAACTCATCCCCAGACATTGTCCTCCAGGATACATACTATGTAGTAGCACACTTCCATGACCTATATGTCCATGGGAGCAGTCTTCACTGTTATAGGAGGCTTCCTACACTGATTCCCACTATTCTCAGGTTATACAGTTAACTCAGCATGAGCAAAAATTCACTTCACAAGTATATTTGTAGTAGTAAATATGACTTCCTGCAGCACTTTCGTGGCCTCTCAGGGATGTCACTACGTTAGTCTGAGTACCCTGAGGCACACACAACATGAAATATTTTGTCTTTAGGCTCATTCATCTCAGTAGCAGCAGTAATGCTAATAATCTTCATACTTTGAAAAGCATTTGTGTCTAAACAAGAAGTCTTAGCAGTGGAAATTGCTACTCCTAACCTAGAATGGTTACACGGATGTCCTCCACCATATCCTATGTTTCAAGATCCTACCTATGTAAATGTAAAATAAGGAAGGACTCAAGTCCTTTTCAACCAGTTTCAAGCCAACACCATAACAATTATGTCTTCCTCAATAAATGAGATAAAAGTAAAAAGTGATGTAGCTTTGTCAAAGTTAAATGATAGGCTAAAATCCTGTATATCACTAAGGCATATCAATTTCATCTAGGCTCTCAAGATACAACATCACCGATTATGGAAGAACTTTTACATTTTCTTCATCACACATTAATAGTGATTTTTAAAATAAGTTCTCTAGTCCTCTATATCATTTCACTAATATTGACATCTAAACTCATATGCATACAATAGATGCACAGGTAGAGAAAATGTGAACAATTTACTAGCTATTATTGTAATCTTAATTGCCCTATCATCATTGTGAATCCTTTACATGACACATGAAATCAATAACTCTTCCCAAACCATAAAAAACTATGGGTCAGTAATGATACTGAAGCTACAAATACACAGATTATGAAGATTTAAATGTTGACTCCTCTGTAATCCCCACATCAGAGCTAAAACCAGGAGAATAATGACTAATAGAAGTCAACAACCGAGTAGTTAGGGAGAGTCATTGAATATTAGTTTCATCTGAAATTGTTGTACACTCCGGAGTTGTTCCTTCTCAGGCCTAAAAAGAGCTGCTATCCCAGGACGCCTAACTTAAAGAATCCTCATATCAACAGGACCAGGCCTATGTTGTGGACAAGAGAGCTCGTTTTCCTGAGTTCAAAGACAGGACAGAGGGATATGGCTGAGATATGGGGTGAATCTGGAGCCCATGGGGATGCACTCTCCAAGCTCCAGTATAGGAATGGGGCCTCTAGGGTCCCAGGCCACCCACCACGCCCTCTCGAGAAGGATCTGGGCAACATTCCCTGTCAGTGATGAGGCAGCCCTAGCACTTGTCACGCCCCGATGTCGTGTCCTATGTGGGCCCCATGCTCTTGGGACCACACCCCACACTCTGCAGGTCCATGCTACAGGGTCCTTCATGCCTCAGGAGTAGAGACCACACAGCAAGCAGTTCCCTCCCCAACCAGCAGGAGGAGGGGAGGAGAGCAGGGGCACCAGGGGAATCTCACTCAGACAACAACACCCCAGCGGTGCCAGCGGGGACAGTGATGACGCAGATGAGGCACAGACCAAGAGATGGGACCAGAGGACCCAAAAGGCAGCTGGTCAGGTCCTGGCTCACCTGCACCCTGGACACCTTTGTCCCGCATACACCCCCTTCCTCATACACCCTCTCCTTAAATGCAGATTCTTCAGATGCAAACAGGCAGAGCTTCAGACTGAAAGTCAGCTCTTCCAAAATGACCCGTCAGCAAACACTGCAGGATTCCACTCCAGTGGGTGCCCTGGAGTCGACAACTCAGGGACTGAAGTGGATGTCGGTGCCAGGGGCAGTGGGAGGGAATGGGGAATGAGACTTTCATGGTTGTGGAATTTTGGTTTTGCAAGATGAAAAGTTCTAGGGATGGTGGTGATGGCTCCACGAGAAAGTGAATATATCTGATGCCTCAGAAACGTGCACTTAAAATGGTGATGATGGTAAAGGGTATGTGACGTGTGTTTTATTTCACTTAAAATAAATTCTTAAAATAATGTCTTGTTAATTGAGATTCCATTTCGACTCCCCTTCATCACAAATGTCGGAGGCCCAGACACAGTCCCCTACCTTAGGGGCCATCACGGTACCCTCACAGAGCACGTGGGAGACCATTCTTAGGGGGGGCTAGTCTGTGCTCACCTGACCTCTGTCCAGGGGGACCCAGGCAGTGGTGACCCCCATAGATTAGACATACGATATGCTATAGTATTAATATGATAGCACCAAGTGTTGTCACTCACCGGAACACAGAGCAGCAACCCACTCAAACATGCCTGACCTCATATGATTGTGACAAGATTAAGAGAAGAAAAGGAACCACAGGTTAATCAGGACAACACCCTTAATGCAGAGGTTGGAAATCTCAAAGGGGACAGGACACACTGCAGGCAAAGAGCGCATATGCGGTCTCCCCATACATGTGATCCTGACCCATGCAGGTATGGTGAGACCCACACAGTCCCCGCACCCTATACCTGGGGCCACACACCCACACTCACCAGGGTGACCCACCTCCCCAGACCCCTCCACCTGGGTCACATGTCCACAGTCCCAGGGTGACCTCACCTCCCCAGACCCTGCACCTGGGGTCACACGTCCCCTTGGTCAGGACACCATGGCTCTGCAGGGGGCTCCCCCAATGTGGAAACAAGCTGGGTCCCTGGGACCTCCTGGGATGGGAAAAAGTGTCAGGTGGGTCTCCTTTCCCCACACTTGTCCCAGAGGAGTCCTCCTCTTCTCACTTTGGTTCTGTGTGATTTTAACTGTTTTTAAGGCTTTCATACTAGAGTTGAACACACGACCCTGGTGCTGGCATGCTCAGTCCTTTCTCGTCTCACTTACATGTTGAGAAAACTCACAGGACAGCAGGGCTGAAAGCCGAGGGGCAGCTCTGGACTCTGCTGAGTAGGGACGGTAGACTGGAGGGAGAGCTCAGCAGCAGCCTCAGCTGTCACCCATCGGCCTTTTGCCCGATCTGCGTGCCCTGCAATCAATCCACCAGCTAAACCTGCTTCCCTATGCACCATGCACATGCTGGTAAATTGGAATTATTGCCAGGTAGTCCTCCTGAGGATTCTCCATGAGCCCCAGGGAAGGTGAACCTTGCAGGGATTAAGACTAAGGCCCCGACCATAGCACTGACCCTTGGGAGGACCAGGTCACCACACTCAGAAGAGAGGCTGTTACGTAGACAAGCCCACCTCAGCTCCAGACCCCAGACATCTAAGCACTGACATTCAGATGCAGGCACGGAGCTTCCCAGTACTGAGGCCAGGCCGGGTCTCTACCCAGGTCCCCATAGTCCTAGCGTACACAGAACATGGTCAGGTCTAAATCTTCTTATTACAGACAACACATGGTCAGCTCTAAACATAATCAGTAGACAGGACATGCAGAGGTCTAAATCCACCATGTAGACAGAACTTGATCATGTTTAAACTAGCTTAGGGCTGATCTCATAGGAGGTACAGATCATACACATGGGTCTCTCATCTTTGGACACCCACATCAGGAAACTGAACAAAATCTTTGTCATTAAACATTTCAACAGGCAAAACAGAAATGTTCCCAATTTCTCTGGCCACCTGATGGTCAGGATCCACGGGCGAGCCACGAACTTCTTAGAGTGCAGCCCAGTCTGCTGCCAGGACAGACAAGAAGTGGCCTGATTCCAGCCTCCCAGGCTTCCAGAAGGAGGCGGCCACACTGGAAGCCCAGGCAGGAGAGTCCTGCATGGTCCGGGCCGGGAGATCCGGTCTGTCCATTCGGCTGGCCGATTCCGGGCGGGGCGCTCAGGGCCGCTGAGAGCCCTGCACTCGGGTCCTGCTTCCCTGCAGCGTGTGCGTGTGCGTGTGCGTGTGTGTGTGTGTGTGTGTAGAGGGGGCGGTGGCTGACGGCTCCCATGGCTCCCGTCCCGGGCACCGCGCTGTCTTCGAGGGGAGGCACGGGGAGAGGTAGGGGCACAGAAGCCGTTGGAGAGGAGAACCCACCGCGGAACTCCTTGCACACTGGCTCGCCCCACCCGGAGACCCGCCTGCCCATCGTGGGCCGCATGTCACCCCCCATCCCCCCACCCCCGAGGGCAGGGTGCCTGCTCTTTCAACAGCACAGGGTCTCACATGAAGGAGACCCAGTGGGGACTGTCACCCCCCCCACTCCTGATGCTGTGTTTGGGGAGAATGAACCCCCTTGACTGGGCGATGGGACCCTGTGTGGAAAGAGGTGGCGGCCCCATCCAAGTCGGGGCCTGGCTGAGAGATGGGAACACAGGAGCCAAGTGCAGGGCCTGGAGGCCAGGCCAACAGGAGGGGCACCCCCAGCCTTGGCCGGGCTCTCCAACAGTGACATTGTTGATTTAGGGGACCTGGGACAGGTGACTGAATGTAATGGGAGTCTAAACTGGACCCTGAGTGGGGCTGAAAGAAGGTGTGAAGGATGTTACTGAGACAGTGACAGTCATTGGAAGACAAACTCTGTGTCAGGATATCCTGCTCCATCCATTTAAATCCCTGAGATCTGTGACCTTTACGTGGCTACGCAGGATTGTTAGAGCAGCTGCGTGCGGATATATCTGGGGCACAATTCAGTCTGCAACCAACTTGCAAGTGGTTCCAGCAAACACACAGGTGTGCGCACAGGCAGGCACAGCACACACACAAACATATGCATGTGCACAGCACAAATATATTCACACACTAGCATGTGAACACACATGCACGCATATGCCCATGCACACACTAATGTGTGCAAGTGCACATACCTATGCACATGCACAGCATATGTATGCAAACAGGCACATGCACACGCATAGCACACACACAGGGAATAAAGTGAATCCGTAAAGCATTAATTCCTGAACACAAGTGAAGCTGACATGTATTTTTCCCTTTTCTTAGCCTTGATGTTTTTCACAACAAAAAGTTTAAGAAAAAAGTTAATGGCAAATGACTTTTGACTCATAGGACTTTCTGATGTTATTCCACAAATATTAGGACAGGAGAAATGAACGTAGATATTACATGTGTCCACTAATGGATGAATGGGGAAGAAAAACACGGTCCATCAATACAAGGGAATGCTATTCAGCCTAAAAAGGAAGGCAATTCTGACACAGGCTGCAGCAGGGATGAACCATGAGGGCATTATGCTCAGTGATGTAAGCTAGACACAAAAAAACAAACAGTGCTTGATCCACTCATACAAGGCCCCTAGAGCAGTCGGAAACATAGAGACATAAAGTAGGATGTTGAGTGCCAGGGGCTGAGGGAGGGACAATGGGGAGTGAGTGTTTAATGGGGACTGTTTCAATTTTGCAAGATGAAAAAGTTCTGGAGGATGATGGTGGTCAGGATTGCACAACAGTGTGAATTACTTCTTGACCCTGAAATGTGCACTTAAAAATGGTTAAGATAGTAAATTTTATGTTATGTATATCTGACCACAATTTTTAAAACTTTTTTAAAAAACAACAGGAAATAATCCATGAATACCACAAGATGCACAACTTCACTAACAACAGAGGGATTAAAGCCATAAGAAAACTACTGTGCATACACCTACCAGAATGGCAGACATGAAAGACATAGTATCAAATATCAGCAGGATGTGGAGCAATGGAAAGCCTGGTACGCAACGGGGGGATGCAACCAGTTCTGAAACAATCGGGCCTCAGATAGCGAAGTCCCTGCACAGAGACCCACAGTGCTCCTCCCAGTTGAACACAAACCCACCAGCCCTGCACCAGGACACACGGACATGGACTCGCAGCCACAGGAGCCAAACCTGAAAGAACCTGAAGGCCATCACAGGCGGATGCAGAAATGAACCATGCACGCTCCTATGAAGGAATATTCGACAGCAATGGAGTACATTTTGTTTAAAGGTAGTAAAACTATAAAAATTATTTTTTAAAAAAAACTATATTTACAAGATGAAAGAATCTATAATTCTGGCACCTAGGGATTGTCGAATGCTCCTAAAAATAGATTGTTGCGGAAATGTTTATTATAGGGAAATTGACATATTCTCTAGGAGGGACGGGGTGAATGGGCCTGCTACATTTTCTACATTGAAGACATATACAGGTTTTGATTCTACTTCTGTTAAATCAAGTGGGGCTTCACTGGATTTCTGCTACTGCGGAGATAATCAAATTCTGGGTAGGGGTCAGGAGAAAATTAGTCACAGGTGTTCTTGTGTAATAATTACTGTTGAAAGTGTAAATGATCCATTTATCAGTAAGACTGAGAATAGAATAACTGCTACATTACTTCATATGAGATGATTGTCTGTGCTATTGTTCCTAGAGCTCCAGTGAGTGAGTATTTTGAATGTGAAGTTCATCCGGATCTGAGGATGGAATAAATGGCTAGGTGTGATATGGCTAATATAAATAATATGCCTACATTTATACTAATTAGTAGATAAGATATGGGAAGAGGAATTCATGTTGTGAGAGCCAGGGTTAAGGCTAGCATTGGGGCAATAATATATAAATTGATGATGTTGATGGACATAGTGGTTCTTTAATAAGTAATTTGAATGCCTCAGCAATGGGTTGTAATCATCCATGGGGGCTGATGATTTTTGGCCCTTTCTGGATTTGTATATAGCCTAGGATTTTCCATTTAGTTAATATGAGGAATGCTATGGTGAATTAAATTGGGTAATTTGTGAAAGAATGTTGATTATAAACATATTCTTAGGAAGAGGACTTGAACCAGTGCAGAAAAAGTTTCAGTTTTACATAATTACCGGGCTCTGCCACCGTAACGAACCCTGTTCTACAGTAGGGTATGTATACATTAATTGAATGTAGATTATATCATCATTTAGTTTGAAGACATTTTGTAAAGTAAGCCGTATTGCTCTTGTCCTTTCATACTGGAAGAAATCTGCAATAGACAGAAACCAACCAGGATGACTCCAGTCTGAATTCAGATCACGTGAGACTTTAATCTTTGAACAAACAGACAATTAATAGCAGTTATACCGTTGAAATGTCGTGATCCAGCATCAGGGTCATAAACCATATTGCCCATATGAACTCCAGAATACAATTACACTGTTATCCCTAGTAAAACTTGTTCCATTGATCAGTGTTTTAGAAGAACAGGTGATAAAGCATTTTGACTAGCTGGCCTAAATTTTAATCACTCAGAAGTGGTTTTATTCTCCAAAAAATAAATGGCGCGCGGGTTCAAGACACACCGGCTTCAGTAGTTGTGGCGTGCAGACTCAGTAGTTGTGGCCCACTGGCTTAGTTGTTCCGTGGCACGTGAGATCTTCCCGGACCGGGGATCGAACCGGGTTCCCTGCATTGGCAGGCGAATTCTTAATCAGTGCATCACCAGGGAAGTCCCCTTTTAATAAGTCCCCTTTTAAAGGGAGAATCGCAGTCTCCCTTTTAATATACCTTAAGCCCAAAGAATCCATGGAAAATGGTTACAGAAAATAAGACACTAAAATTTTGTAAGGACTATAACAGAAACATATAGTACACAGTTCTTATAGACACATCCCAAGCAGTTACAAAGTATATTAAAAGTGAGGCTGCAACTTTAAAAGAATAAGAAAAATTATACCCACAAACTCCCAATCTTTCCTGAAACGCTGCAATCTGAAACCCTATTGTAGGAAGCAGAAGATTTCAGGAGACATTCTACAAATGAAGGACTCCAAACCCTGTGGTGGGATAAGGAATTCTGGAAGGAAGGTATCCTCACCCAAGGAGAGCAGGTTCCTATACTTCTCTAACATCACATCCCTGTACAATTCCCATTGATCTTGGTCCAGGCATTCTCACTCCTCTTGAGAGAAATCTATGGCCACTTCCTGGAATGTCAACAGTCCCTGAAATTAAAATTACACATGCCATGTGGCCACGGGAAGAGTTCATAATGTGACCCAAGAAGAAAACAGCAAGTTAAGAGAACTGGTTTTAATTTAGAAGAGTGTCTTCAATTATCCACTTATATATATATATATATGTATATATATATGTGTGTATATATATATATATGTATATATATATATATATACACATACATATATATACATATATATATACATATATATATATATATTTTTTTTTAAAAGTAACTTTCTCTACCTTATTTCTAACTACAAGAAAAGAGTATGGCATGTAATCCACAAAACCAGTATAGAGACTATACTTGTCTGGAAAAGAAATGATAAAATGATGGTTTCAACACAGGCATATGCATTTTTGAGTGTTTTATTTATATCAAACTGGATAAAATGTGTGTATTTCTCATACAGAAAAGACATGTCGAGGTAGAAATGTACCTTTCAACTATTCATGGGTACACAAGTACACTGGGGAGATTGTAAAAGTGCAGATTGTGATTCAGTAGGTCCGGTGGGCCTGAGTTCTATTTTTTTAACAAGCTCATTTTTAACTAGTGATGCCACAGTCTCTGATTCATTAACCACAACTGTGAATATCAGAGACATAATTAGAAAGGTAAAAATTCATATTTAATTTTGAACTTAAAGTGTTTTATGGATTTTACACCTTTAATAGAATAGTGGGCACAGCAGCAACAATTATTTGTGAATATTTACCATAGACTGTGTATCTTTCTAACTTTTTCGTGTAGGATTCCAGGAAAAAGACCTGGGCTGCGGCCACAGTGGGCGTGGCCCCCAGGCCGGGCCGCCCCTCCAGGACCCCCGACGGGGCCCTGCGCTCCTGGCGGCTCCCTCCCCCGCCGCCCCGCTCCCTCCCGGAAGGCCTCGGGGCAGAGCGGTCCCACCCACTGCGCGCTGAACAGAGCCCGCGTTTCCTCAGGGCTGGAACTCCCGGCTCGGGCGGGGTCTCTTCCCTCCGCCATCACGGAACTGCCCCGGAGCCCGAGGGGAGGGCGACCTCACTGAGGCTGCCGGCTCTGGAGGTGCCCCGGCGGCCGAAGCCGTGACAGACGCGGGGACGGCGGGCCGGGTAAGTGGGCGCCGACCCTCCGCCTGGTCCGGTGCCCGGGCGGCAGCACAAGTCCAGCTTCTGAGGGGCAGGGGTTCGCTGCCACCCGCCGCTGCTGTGCAGAAAGAGCGGCCCCCAGCCTCTGGTCCCCGGGAACTTCGGTCCCTCCTCTCGCCCCTGCCCTCGGCCTGGCTCGCGAGGCCTGGTGGGCGTGGGGAGGGGGTCGGCCTGAGCGTCCTGAGGGCAAACGGGGCAAGGGAGGCGCAGGGTCCGGCTGCAGCGTCAGCACCCCTCCTCCCGACTGCGGGGAAAGCGGCTGAAAACTCCTCCCGAGGCGCGCAGGCCCCTTATTCAGTCAAGTCCCTCTGCACTCCTTCCTCCCTGAGTTAAAGTACTGGGGGGAGGGGACAGGGCAGGGGACTGGCGCAGGTAATGGGGAACATCAAAAGGTGATTGTTAACTAAGGAAAACCAGCTCTCCCAAGGTGAGGAATGCAGCGCTTTTCTTTGCTTGGGCTCACTGAAATCCTTCCTTTGATATGCACCTCAGCTCTCTGGGGCCTGCATTCTGTATTTGCATATCCTGAGTGCCTCAGGGCCCGCCGGCTCACATTGGAGGGCTGCAAGTGCTGAAGACTGTGACATCCTTTGTTTACTGATAGGGCAAGAATTATTCCATTTCTCACAGGCTTGAGGGGCGGACATTGAAAAAAAGTCAGAGAATCTCACTCGTCCTGTACTTTGGTTTACATATAGATAATATTTATACTTAACTGTGCTAATGGAGTTTCTCAAGTCCAATCAACTTGTACTACTGCCCTTTATGTATCAATTTCATCAATATCATAAGATAAATGCCTATAGAATTGACTTAATCCATTTAAATAGGATAATGATGTTTAAAGGAAACATAATAGAAATATAACAACAAAACCTTTACCACTAAAGGCTGGGTCTGGAACAACCTAAATAAATGCTCCATTGTTAAAATATTGAAAGATGTATTCAATAGAAATATCAACAATAATGACATAATAAGGGTAGCAGAATGTTGAAATGTTCTGTCTTTATCATTAAAGTGGCAGAAAATCATTTATTAGTAGGCACTGGGGGCAGAAGATGCCTGATTTCATATCTGTGTCATATTTGTGCAGTTGTTTCAACAAGTAACTTAAAGACAAAATGGAAAAACAAGGTTTGTGCCTGAGATCATGTTGATGTGAAACCAGGGATGGCCACCCTGTGCCAGGTGAGTTAAGTTTACCTGGTAGGTAGACCGCAGAGCTCCTGGGAAGCAAGGGTTGGAATTTTTCTGCTGGGTGCCCATTAGGTTCTGTGACTTGACTGACTGTGAGTCATGTTTCGGGAAAGACCTGATCACAGGAAAAGGGTGGGAATAGAGTGATTTGGGGAGCAGCTAACAACATTCATCACAGCTCACGGCCTGAATGAATTTTAAAGAAACAGGAAAACAAATGCTTCTTATGGAATCAGAGAATGTGAGGTCTGGACAATCCCAGAAAATGAGGAACACCCATCCCATTTTCCAGATGAGAAAACAGAGGTCCAGCAAGGTGAAATTCCTCACCCAAGTTGCACCCGTCTCTCCTCCCCACTACGTGGTTCATGAAAGCAGGACTCTTCCTGTCTTGTTCACTGCTGAACCCCAAAAAGGGCCAGGCATCTAGCAGCTGCTCCAAAAATTTGGGTTGACTGTAGGAACAATGTTATTTCTTTCTTTCTCACTCTTATTCAGGATTGTGTCAAGAACTCTCCAGGTTGCAATGTAATTCGATAAATGTAAATATTAATTGAGTTTTGCTGTGATGAGGACTTAGGCTTTGAAGGTAACAGACTTGGTTCAGATCTTGGTTCTGCCACTCCATAGCTGTTTGGCTTTAGGAAAATTACTAAACCTCTCTGAGACTATTTCCTCGTTCGTAAAGTGGGGATAAATCTATCTGAGCCAGCAGAGCACCTGCATGAGAGATGTGCACTAAATATTGGTCTTTCTCACTCTCCTACGCCATCTCTCTGTTCTTCCCAGAGAAGCTGTACAGAAGGATATAGTACTTTTTTAAAATAGTTAACTAATTAATTAATTAATTTGTTTTTGGCTGCGTTGGGTCTTCGTTGCTATGCACAGGCTTTCTCTAGTTGTGGCAAGCGGGGGCTAGTCTTTGTTGCGGTGCGCGGGCTTCTCATTGTGGTGGCTTCTCTTGCTGCACTTGTTGTGGAGCACCGGTTCTAGGCACGCGGGCTTCAGTAGTTGTGGTCTGCAGGCTCAGTAGTTGTGGCACATGGGCTTAGCTGCTCCGCGGCATGTGGGATCTTCCCTGACCAGGGCTCGAACCCATGTCCCTTGCCTTGGCAGGCAGATTCTTAACCACTGCGCCACCAGGGAAGTCCGATATAGTACTTGCTAAAGAGGGGTTTGAATTTATTTCAGATTGTGTACATTTTTCTTGTAGAAAAGATTATTCCACTATAGAAACATAAACCTGCAAAACCACTCCAAATGCAGTATTCTATGGTTTAGATATTATCAGTCACATTTTACAAGTAATTGGGCAAATGCCAAGGCACTAGGTACTGGGGAGTAAGAAGACTCAAATCTGGGGTGACCCCACCCCAATTTCAAGAGCAGGGTGTGCTTTTCAAATCCATGTTTCATCTGGTCTTTGTTTCTCATCCATCCTCTGTGTCTGCCTTTCTCAAGAAGGCTCAGATCCTCGGCTTTCACACCCTCCCGGCTGGCTGTGCCCCAGCTCCCGGCCTGGAACCTCTGCGTGCCTGGGTGTGCCTGCTCCCCCTGTGCATCACCAGCTTTGCCAGGGAGCTGCTGTATCGTGCACTGCTTGCTGTACCCAGAGTACCTGGACCCTTCTGGTACATGAAGTGCACCCTCCTCACCATGTGTGCAGCCCATCCCCTTACCTTATATCCTGCCTCTAAGCCAGGCTTGGGGGTGACTACAGTGTGCATTCAGCTGTGTGAGGTGCTGGGATCAAAGTGAAGTTCCCAACTTTTGAAGTGTCAGGCTTGAGGGGCACACAGTGATTTAAAGTCGGGTCACCTGATTTAAAGGGGGGACTGATTGATTTAAAGCCAAGGCAGCTGACTTAAAGCCTGCGTCCCTCAGCTGCAGGACGAGACCAACTTTGGCGGTGCACGGGTTCGCTCCAAGCCAGCACTGCTGTTCAGGAAGAGATTCCAGTAGCGCCTTAGTGCAAGGGGACTTGGTCCGTTGTCTTGCCCCTGCCCTCAGAGGGGGGCCACCTGCTCTTCTGGAGAATCAGGGAGGGGGAAGTGCAGAGTCCCAGCTGGAGTTGCGGCACCCCTTGTCTGATGGCAGGGAAAGGGGGACAGGGCTGTGTGGTGTCCTGGGGCTGGACTCACCAGGTCGACTCAGCCTCTCAGCCTCCTAACCTCCCCCCCCACACACACACACTCCACAAGAGTTCCCAATAATATGTAATTGCGCCTTAGGTTCTCGGTCTTGAAACTCATACCCAGGCTCCCAGGTCCCTTGATTCAGCCAATTCCTCTGTGCTCTTTCTTCTATTAGATACAGTCCCAGAGGGAGGGGCTGGGGGATGGGACTGGAGGGATGCCGGCAGCACTGGCCTCAGCTGACTAAAGAGATCCGGGGCCTGTGCTATCACACATGTGCGAGGACCCTTAAGGCGGAATCGAGGGGGCCAGTTAGAGGCAGTCCTTGCTGCCTCAAGTGAGTATGGATCACCGTCGGGTGGGGAGCACGCTGACCCCTGAGAAGTACTGTTAGGAGGATGTGTTCCTCCCTCGGCTTCAAGGACGTGGGTGGGCTTCAGGGCTCCAGTTCCCCTCCCGGCCTCCAGGTCCGACTGCAACGCAGCGGCCTTGCAGACCCGCCTTCCTGTCCCAGAACTTGCCAGGCTCCAGGAAGAATCCAGACTGCAGAGATGGTGCCTGAGGGCTCCAGCTTGAAAAGTGCTGTCCCTGGGGACCCAACAGTGGAGGGAGGAAGGGTGAAGGGAGTGGGGGTGTGGGGTCGGGAGGGGTGGCTGCCCTGGGAGATGTTGAGAGAGAAATATCGCCCCCCCACCCCCCCTGCCCCTGCAACTGACCCATTGATGCCATAGGATCTCAGGGCCTTTTAGTCAGAGATGCCTCTGCTTCTTTACTCCTGTGTTCAAAACTATGCAAAACCAACTCTTCATCCTCTTGCTGCCTTGCCAGGACTTTTAAAGCACTGTTCTTTTGAAGCACTCGTTCCCTAAACCGCAGTTTGGAGCTGTCCCAGCTATTTAAAAGTGTTCTCCTTAAACTGAGACTAAATCCTACTCTTTTGGAAAAACGGCCTTCACTTCATTGGAGATCGTCTTTTCTGCCCATTCCTTCCTTCTACTGCCCTCTTAAGAATCCCTGTGCTCAAAGAGCTTGGTGATTTATTTTTTGCTTGATGTCAAAAAGAAACCTTCCCCATGCACCCCAAAAAGCTTTCCTGGAACATAGGTGTTTCACAACCATGACAGTGTTTTGCAGTTAGTATACACTGGGTAGGCTGCCTAGCAATCCCTCCAAGAGCCAGAGGTGAGCAGACCTTTACTTATTTGATTGGATGCCCTTCAAGTTTAGGAAGGTCCCATTCTTATGACCCAGCAGGTAAGACAGAGCCCTGGATGGCTGTGGCTGTGATTAGATAACTTCTGATGATTTTATTTCCCTTACTGAGCTGCTGCTTCTAGGTTAAATTCGTTTTATTACCTGTCCATTTTTTAAAGAAAGGCTGACAAAGTCACTGTAATAGGTCAGGAGTCTGAACTCAGGGTTGGTCAAAGGTACTCACAGGGAGGAAGGTGGATAAAAATAGGTGGGTAAAATAGGAGGGTTGGCAAGTACAGCCAGGACACCCGTGTTCATCATGCATACTAATAAAGGCCAGAATCTCCTCATTTATCTCTGGTGGGAAGTTCTGATGGTTTCACAGGATCAAACTCAAATCATATTCAAACTAGGGGATTTCCCTGAGCATAAAAGGAAGTATCCGTCCCTAGCAGGAGTCGCTGCAGAGGAATAAAGACGTAGATGTAGAGAACGGACCTGAGGACACAGGGAGGGGGAAGGGTAAGCTGGGATGAAGTGAGAGAGTGGCATGGACATATATACACTACCAAAGGTGAAATGGATAGCTATTGGGAAGCAGCTGCATATAGCACAGGGAGATCAGCTCAGTGCTTTGTGACCACCTAGAGGGGTGGGATAGGGAAGGTGGGAGGGAGACACAAGAGGGAGAGGATACGGGGATATATGTATATGAATAGTTGATTCACTTTGTTATACAGCAGAAGCTAACACAACAAGGTAAAGCAATTATACTCCAATAAAGATGTTAACAACAACAACAAAAAAAACCCCAAAATCTAAGTCAATCAAGCCAACGGAGACAATGTATGTGTTTACAGTTCAAGAAATCCACAAGGGAATCCTTTATTCTGTAGGCAATGAATGGTCCATTCGAAAAGGAAAAAAAAACTTTCTAAAATGTTGTCTTTCCATTTATTGTTCAGAACATCATTTTTATACCTCTGCATTTCTTACTATTCAAAGCCAAGTCACGTGAGTTACAGGGGAAGCAGCTGATGGATTTAAAGTTGGGTCATGTGATTTAAAAACCAGTGGCAGTTGATTCATTTAAATCCCGGTCATATGATATGAGGAGGGGCTGCTAAAAACTGCTTTTTCATCTCTGGCTCAGAATATCATATTTACCTTGGTTTTTCTTATGATTTAGAAAACTTGCGCTGTCTCTCCTTGGAATCATCAGGAGAAAAATACAGTACTTCAGGTTCATTCTTGAAATCAACTTCTCACGGTTAAGGTGTATTGGTTAAAAGATCTTCCTTCTTCAAGAGATTCCAGACCTCTGTAAGACACTTCATTGTAATTGGAGAAAAAAGAAGAATGAATTCAGGCCAGCAGCTGCAGGAGGCCAAGGCAGCCCCCAGGACTAGGGAAGGAGGAGGAGGAAGGGCTGAGAGTTGCCATTAGAGCAGACAACCTCCAGAGGGCGCTGAAGCACCGGCAGAGCCCACCTGCCACTCCCAGTTTGGCACTCCAGGGTCAGATTTGGGTTTGGAGATGGGGTTGCTGTAACCCCAAGGAGGTGAGCAGAGAGGAGGAGTTGATTACTGGTCTCCTCTGACTCTCTGACCCAAATTGCCTGGCTTCACAGGGGGGACAGAGTTTTGCTTTCAGCAAACTAATGGGGCACTTCCAGGCTGGTCGGGTTGCCCAGTGGCCCGACAGCCTGACAGGCTGACTGCGGTGTGACCGCCCTTTGTTTCTCCAGAATCTGTACATCAGGAGGTGCATGGGTGCGGGAGCCCATTCACCGCCCCTCCCCCCAAGGGGGCTGGCACCTTCCCTGGTTGAACCCTATGATCACCAGGTACTTGAAATGAATGCAAGTTTTTTGACTTTACGGAAAAGCTCACATAACCGTTTCTTCCTCATAATGTGTGGGATTTACTATAATGGAAAGCCATTATAAAGAACAGGTAGAAAACTCACCTGTTGGTCTCCATGTAGGAGTTTATTTTGCATGAATCCCTCCTACATGAGTAGATAGCAGAGGTTTATTTTTGTTCCCGTGTGTGTAGTTGTGGCAGAGGATGTAGGTATGGTGATTTGAAGCCCTCAAAGAAATATTCTCAGAACTCTCAAGATTTCTCTTGATCGGAACCGAAAGAGACCTGGAAAAGGAGGAAAAGAAAAGGAGGAGGGAGAACGAATGACAGTTTCTCAGTAAATTCACCTTCCTGGTTGATTGTTCTGTCTTCTCATTTCTTTTAACTTCTATGTATGTCTAATGGAATAATGTAGAAAGGCTGATTTTTATGCTTTAAAAGATTTTACATCACAAAGAAACTAGAAGTGGCTAACAGAACTTATTCAAATCAATTTTACATAGAGACTTTGATATTAAATTTGTATACTAAAATGGGTTTATCCCAATCTTCTCTTTCTTTTTGAGTGAATATTTGTAACATATTTTTGTAGATAATAATTTATCGTAGATATACAAAATTGTGAGAATGGGTACCATTTTTTACCACTTAAATGATTTCTTTTAAATGAATAGATTGTACACTTTAAATGCCAATGTTGTGTCTTACGTGTTGTTTTTTAATTCCTTGATTTCCAAAACTTGTGTTTATTTAATTGATTTCTATCTAATAATCTGTGTCTCCCCTGTATTGTTTCTTACTTTATATTTTATTGATCTGTAGTTAATTTACATTATTATATTTGTTTCAGAGGTACAGCATAGTGATCCATAAATGTTTAGGTTCTTCTCCATTTATAGTTATTATAAAAGAGTGGCTATATTCCCCATGCTATACAGTACATCACTGTAGATTATTGATTTTATACATAGTGGATTGTACCTCAAAATCTCCTACCACTATTTTGCTCCTCCACCCTATCTCTCCCTGCTGGTAACCACTAGTCTGTTCTTTAATCTGTGAGTCTGTTTTTTTGTTGTTGTTGTGTTCAATTTGTTTAGATGCCACGTGTAACTGATAACACACCATGCTTGTTTTCTCATAACATGCCATGCTTTTTTTCTCATAACATGCCATGCTTGTTTTCTCTGCGGCTTATTTTACTAAGCATAATACCCTCCAAATCCATCCATGTTCTTGCAAATGGCAAAATTTCATTTTTTGCTGAAGTCATCATAAAAAATCTTTTTTATCCACTAAGCTATTGATGAACATTTAGTTTGACTCTATATCTTGGCTATGGCAAATAACACTGTTATGAACATTGGTGTGCAGTTATTTTTTTTTGAAATAGTGTTTTTGTTTTCTTCTGATATACTCAACAGTGAAATTGCTGGATATTATGGTAGTTCTATTTTTAGTTTTTTGTGGAACCTCCATTCTGCTTTCCACAGTAGCTGTACTACTTCACATTCACATCAAGAGTGTACAAGAGTTTCCCTTTCTCCACATCCTCACTAACCTTTGTTATTTGTGATCTTTTTGATGACAGCCATTCTGACAAGACTGAGGTGATATATCTCATAGTTTTGATTTGCATTTTACTGCCGATTAGCTATGTTTAGCATCTTTGTGAGTTCTGGCTGTCTATATGTAGTTTTTCCTTGGAAAAAATGTCTATTTAGGTCTTCTCATTTTTTTAAAAAAGATTTTGGGTGTTTTTTTGATATTGAGTTGTATGTGCTGTTTCTGTAGTTTAGATATGAACCCTTTCTTGGTCATGTTTTTTGATGTTAACTTCTTATCATGTGCAGATATTGTCTCTGCCTCAGCAGGTTGTCTTTTCATTTTGTCTTTGGTTTCCTTTGCTGTGCAAAATCTTTTAAGTTTAGTGAAGTCCCATTTGTTTATTTTTGCTTTTGTTTCATTTGCCTTAGTAGACTGAACCTAAAACTGTTGCTATCATTTATGTTGAAGAATGTTCTATATTTTCCTCTAAGGGTCTTATGGTTTCTGGCCCTACATTTAGGTCTTTATTCAGTTTGGCATTTATTTTATATATGGTGTGCTAAAATAATCTAATTTTATTCTTTTCCATGTAGCTGACCAGTTTTCCCCGTACCACTTATTGAAGAGACAGTTTTTTCCCCACATTGCCTGCTTTGTCATAAATCAATTAAATATAAGTGTGTGGGCTTATTTCTGGGATCTCTATTCTATTCCAGTGATCTTTGTGTCTGTTTTTGCTCTGGTACCTTTCTCTTTGATTACTGTCGCTTTGCAGTATAGTCTGAAGTCAAGGTGCGTGATGCCTCCAGCTGTGTTCTTTCTCAAGATTGTTTGGCTATTTGGGGTCTTTGTGTTTCTATACAAATTTTAAAATTACTTTTTCAAGTTCTGTGGAAATGCTTTGGTATTCTGGTAGGGATTGCATTAAATCTGTAGATTGTCTTTGGTAGTATGGTTATTTTAACAGTATTAATTCTTCCAGTCCATGCACATGCTATATTTTTCCATCTTTTTGTGTTGTCTTCAACTTCTTTCACCAATGGCTGATAGATTTCTGAGCACATGTCTTTTACCTGCTTAGGTGTGTTTATTCCTAGGTATCTTGTTCTTTTTGATGTCATTGCATATGGTATAGTTTTCTTAATTTTTCTTTCTGACAGCTTTGAGTTTTGTTTTTTCTTCTTTTTCTAATTCCTTCAGGTGTAATGTTAGGTTGTTTATTTGATATTTTTCTTGATTCCTAAGAATAAGCTTGTATCACTATAACTTCCCCCTGTGAACTGCGTTGGCTCTGTCCCATAGATTTTGGACCATTGTGTGTTCATTTTCATTTGTCTTGGGTAATTTTAGAATCCCTCTTTAATTTCTTCAGTGTTCCTTTCTTCCCCTTTTATTCCTTTCATCTGTGATGTGAGGACTATCTTTAATATTATGTTTGGATTTCTTTCAGTTTTGTGTGTGTGTGTGTGAGAGAGATTATTTAAGTTGCTGAGCTCTTAATTTCACATGGACACTAACAACCCTGCATTGTTACTCTGCTCCCCCACAGTTACTGAATTTGACCTTATATTTTACATCTACTTGTTTTGTGTGTCCCTTAACTTCTTATTGTGAATATAGATGATTTTATTACTGTTTTTTTTTTTTCATCCTTCCTATTAGCTGTGTCCATGGTTGATTTACTACCTTTGTTGAATTTGCCTTAACCAATGAGGTTTTTCCTTTAGTAAGTTTCCTTTCCTAATTTTTATGTTTCAATCGTGACCTTTTCTTTTTCACTTAGAAAAGCCCCTTAAAGATTTCTCATAAAGCTGGTTTGGCGATGCTGAGCTCTTTTAGTTTTGCTTCTCTGTAAAACTTTAGATCTCACCATCAAATCTGAAGGAGAGCCTTGCTGGGTAGAGTATTTTTGCTTATAGGCTTTTCCCTTTCATGACTTTAAATATACCATGCCACTCCCTTCTGGCATGCAGAGGTTATCGTGAAAAGTCAGCAGATAACTTTAGGCAATTTCCCATGTTTGTAACTTGTTGCTTTTCCTTTGCTCCTTTTAATAGTGTCTTTTTATCTTATTTTTTTTTTCCATTTTAATTACAATGAGTCTTGGTGTGGTCCTCTTTGGGTTGATCCTGTTTTGGCCTTACTGTGTTTACTGGACTTGGATGTCTGTTTTCTTTCCCAGGTTAGGGAAGTTTCCAACTCTTATGTCTTCAGGTATGTTCTACACTGCTTTCTCTTTCCTTTTTGCTTCTGGGACCAGTATACTGCAAATATTAGTACACTTGATGTTGTTTCACAAGTCTGTTCAACTTTCCTCATTTCATTTTAATCTATTGTTTTACCGTTCATCTTCAGTGATTGCCAGTACTCTGTCCTTCAGTTTTCTGATTCATTCCTCTGTATCATTTAGTCTACAGTAGTTTCCTTTAATGTATTTTTCATTTCAGTTATTGTATTCCTCATCTCTGTTTTGTTGTTCTTTAATGGTCTAACTCTTTTAAAAAAAATTCTAACTTCTTGCTCTGGTCGTCCATTCTTCTCCTGAGTTCTTTGATCATCTTTACAGTCATTACCTTGAACCCTTTGTTGAGGAGATTGGCTATCTCCACCTCACTTAGATCTTCTTCTGAATTCTTATCTTGGTCCTTCATTTGGATCGTGTTTCTCTGACACCTCATTTTTCTTAACTTCCTGTTTTTATTGCTATGTGTGTAGTAGGTTCGTTACATTTCCTGACCTTGGGGAAGTGGCCTTTTGTAAGAGCTGTCCTATGGGTCCCAGCAGGCCCCTCTCCCCTGGTCACTAGAGCTATATATTCTAGGTGTACCCCCTATGTGGGCTGCTTGGGCTCTTCTGCTGTGGTGGGTTGACTACTGTGGGTAGTCTGGTAGGCTTGGCTGCCCCCAGACTGCTTGTTTGCCAGGCTCTGCCTTGTATGGAGGCTGTCTGTGCTGCTTGGTGAGACTAAATCATAAGGAAGCTGGCTGCACAACTCTGGGGGACACCAAATCTGGTGCTGGTTCACTTATGGGTAGAATTGCAGTCCAGGTGATATCAGGGCTAGTGCCCAGTCACTGGTTCTGGGGCTATGCTGGCTACTGGGAGGAAGAGACAGGTTCTGCGTTCTGGCTGCAGGGCCCAGGAGCCACAGAGTTGGTGTTGGATCACTGTTCCTGACACAGCTCTCTGCAGGGCTGGGGGTATCCCTAATCTTGTGTTGGCATTCTGATGGGCAGGGTCAGGACCCAGCTGAGTCCATGGCTGCTTCTGGCCTGCAATTAAGTGGCCTGGTTACACAGGCTGCTGGGCTGTGGTATTCCTGGAGCTGGTGTGTGCCTGTTGGTGTATGAGGCTGATCCCACTGCTAGAGCAGGTTTGCTGTTGGGTAGGTCCAAGCTCCATCCAGTCCCTGTGCAGTTACCACCTGCCGATGGTGAGGCTGACTCCAAGGCCAGAGCAGGCTCACTTGTCAGAGGGGCCAGGGACTCTGGGGCTTGTGCCTGTCCACTGAGGTGTGGAGGCTGGTCCTGGGGCTTTTGGTGGCTGGACCCGTGTCCAGGGGCAGCTGTGCACTGAGAGGATCTGAAGGCAGCCTGTTTGCTGGTGGATGGGGCTATGCCCCTGCACAGTTAGTTGCTTGGCCTGCAGCATCCTAGTACTTGTGTCTGTAGTCTGGTGGAAATGGATGGGGCTCTGTCCTGAGGCTGATAAGCTACAGGGAGGATTCTGAAATTATGCTTGCTGGTACCAGCGTCCACGAGGTAGAAGGAGCTCTCGTGAATGGCTCCTGCCAGTGTCTCTGTCCCTGAGGCTGTGCTGTAGTTGCCTCTTGCCTCTCTGGGAGACTCTCCAAGATCAGGAGGTAGGTGTGACCCGGAATCCTTTCAAATGACTGCTTCTGTTCTGATTCTCAGATCATGTGGGATTTTGTGAGCATCTTTTAAGAGTGGAATCTCTATTTCCCACAACCCTCTGGCTCTCTGGAAAATAAGCACTACTGGTCTTCAAAGCCCAACTTCCTAGGAACTCTTCTTTCCAGAACAGGATCCCTGGGCTTGGGAGCCTGATGTTGGCTTCATACCCCTTGCTACCTGGGAGCACCTCTGAAATTGTAATTATTCTCCCATTTGTGGGCCACCCACTTGGTGGTATGGGTCTTGACTCTATTGAGATTTTGCCCTTCCTTTCTGTCTTGTCGAGGTGCCTTCCTTATATCTTTAGCTGTAAAACATCTTTTATGGTAGGTCCCGGCCTTTATCATCAATTGCTGTTCTGTAAACAGTTGTGACTTTGGTGTGCCCATGAGAGGCATCAAGCTCTGGGTCTTTGAATGCTACCATGTTGGACAATCTCTCTACTTCATTCTTAAATCATATTATTTAAGTTTTCTTAGTATCTTATTTGATTAGCGACAGTTTGAAATTTATTATCACTCATGTTTACTTCGCCTGTTTAAAAAAATTGAATAGTGCATTCATTCAGTTTGAAATGAAGGTAGTGACCTGTGAATTTCCGTACCTCAAAAATCAAGGATAGGACAAAAGCCTTTTCTACTTGTGTTACCCTCAAACTCTGCACCCCACCCCAGCCTGGGGATTAACCTCTTGCACCCATGCTCACCTTCTGTTTTCAGACCGTTAACCATCATTGCATCTGTATGTGTGTTGACAAAGTGAACTCTAGTCTTTGCAGTTTTTGTGTTTTGTTTTTTGGTTTAGGGAACAGTCCTACTATGAATGTACATTTACTGCTCTACTGAAGTTCATATATAAACCTGTCAAGCACATTACCAGAATTGGAATTGCTTGTATATACACTTTGATAAATTTTAGAGACAATGGTAGAACAGAAGTAAATTGTATTTCAAATGCCACAATATTCTCACACCATGAAAACCCTTCCCTTTTTAATATATTTGTGTGTAGTTTATCTTTATGCCCATACTATATTCCCCAGAGATGGGTAAGTGTTATGTTTCTTGCTGGCACATTTACCGTATTGTTCAAAGTCAGGCGTTTAGTGGTTTTAGCATGATCCTATTTCCATGAACTCGCAAATGCAAGATCTTCTCTCACACTGTCTTTTACTCCCTGCTGTTTTATATTGCCCTCCTAATTCTCATTCCTGGTCTTTCTTTATGTTCTTCATCAACCTGGATAGGTTATACTATTTTCTCCCTTATTCAAGACCAACAGAATAGAATACAACACCCACAAATAAACCCTGATATATGGCCAAATGATTTTTGACAAGTTGCCAAGACTTTTCAAAGTAGAAAGGATAGTATTTTCAACACATGGTGCTGAGAAGTCTTGTGGTCAACATGCAAAAGAAGGAAGATGGACCCTTACCTAACATCATATGCAAAAATTAATGAAAACGTATCAAGAAACTAAATATAAGACCTAAAAATATAAAAAGTCTTAGAAGAAGATACAGGACAAGAGCTTCATGATACTGGATTTGGCAGTGTTTTCCTCCATATGAAACGAAGGAACAACAAAGGTACAGCTAAAAAAAAAATAAACAATTTGCAGTACATAAGTTAAAAAAAATGTGTATCAAAGAAATGTAAACAGAATAAAATGGCAACCCACAAGATGGGAGAAAATATTTCAGAGCCATCTATCTGACAAGAGATTTCTATTCAGAATATACAGAGAAGTCCTACAACTGAACAAAAAGCAAACACCCTGATTCAAAAATGGATAAAAGACTTGAATAGATGGTTCTTCCAAAAGATGTACAAATGACTAAGCACTTGAATAGATGCTCCATATCACTAAATGCATGTTTATATATTTGTGTGCATGCATACACACACAAGCACACACACACATACACAAGCAGAAAACAACTATTGGTGAGGATGTGAGGGAGTTGGAACCATTGTGCTATGTCAGAGGGAATTCAGAATGATACAGCTGCTTTGCAAAAGAGTATGGCAATTTTTCAGATATTGAAAAATAGAATTACTACATGATCTAGGAATTTTACTACGAGGTATACCCAAAGGTATTGAAATCAGGGTCTTAAAGAAATATTTGTACTCCAGTGTTTAGAGCAGTAATAATCACAGTAGCTAAAATATGAAAGCAACCTAAGTGTTCATCCACTAGTTCCTGGATAAGCAAAGTGTGGTATACCCGTATAATACAATATTATTCAGTGTTAAGAAGGAAAAGATCTAGGAATATGCTACAACATGGATGAATCTTGAGGAAATTTAGCTACCAAAAATGCCATTTTTGTGACTTTTAGTGAGTCATAACAATACAACTACTTATTTCAATTATATGGGGTACTTAGTGTAGTCAAAACCATAGAAATTGGGAGGGTAATGATGCTTTTCAGGTGGTTATGGAACAAAAAGGAAAGTTATGTTTAAAGGATATAGAGTTACAGTTTTAAAACGTAGAAAAGAATTAGAAAGATAAATGGTGATGTTGAACGCCCAATAATATGAATGCATTTAATATCACTGAACGGTGCACTTTATAATAATTAACATGTTATATTTTATGTTATTTGATTTTACCAACATACACAATTGCGAAAGAATGTAATATCAGGAAAGGGAGTGGACCTGGGATAGAGCAGAGAGTAATCAGATGGGTGAGACACTGCATATGTTGAAGAAGAAGAGCTGAGAGTCTTCACTGGCCAGAAGAGACTTTATAAAAAAGAAAAAAAGAAATATTACTCTGAGGGTGTATTAGATAGATATCTGTGGGTGTGCTGCTATCTCCCATGGGTTATCTTAAACAGTCTTTAATAAAGTCCATAAGGCTTGCTGAGGCTTTTTAAAAAACTGGATTCCCTAGGAGATAATTAGAGGGTGGTACTTAAGTCTATGTCTAGGTTGACAGATTTTGCAGGGAAGACGAACCTGAGAACAGTGGAGGTCTTAAGAGTGTAAGTACATGGAAATTAGAAAAAAAATAATAATAAAGGGAATTAGGAAAACTTTGGACTTTGAAGGTCATGTATTATTACTGAGTCAGACCTGAGGTTTCTAAGGAGTTATATACACAGTTGCTATTTGGATTACTTGTTGATAAAGATAAGTGGAAAAACTAGAGTCGTTCCCAAGTGTAGGTAAGATATAATGAGAGGATGGAGGTGGAAAGTAGGGAGACCCAGAGAAAAGTGGGAAGGTCATATTGGGCCAAGATGGTGGTAATATCCAACAGAACAGACGGTAGGACAGACTATGGATTCATCTTTTGTATTTCACCTCCTCCCCTCATCCTTAGTAATTCTTTGGGAATATTTCACTGCTCTGTGATGCAGGTACAGAATTCGAGTGAGGAGGCTACACCTTCAGTGTCCAGCTGTCTGAGTCCTCAGTGTGCTTCAAATGATGGAGAACTATTGCTTCTTTATGAGAAGGGTTAGTACCTCGTAGCTAAGCTTAAGCTGGAGCTTATGCAATATTGATTCCATTTTATATATACTGTTGGCATGGAGGTTCCTCCTCCTCTTTTCTTGAACATTATGAAATGAATCTATATTTCTCAGTATTTGGGTATATCAGATAAATACGTTAAGTAAAGGAATCTTATATATTGCTCCCTGCATAGTTTGCTCTTTCTTGTTTCTCTTTTACCTTTACTAAATTAGCACAGGGAGAGACCTTGAAATGTTCTAATCAGGAGAGATTAGAACATCATATTTCTAGAGAGGTTGGTTGGACAGAGCAGGGGTCCCAGTGAGAATCCAAGCTTCTGTTTCTACTTGGAAGTGTACCTGTGTAGAATAGAGGGCTCCAGGAAATATCCTAGAATATTCCAATGTCCCTGTGGGAGATCATTAAGAGAGGCAGGATCTGGTACCAGATCAGTGTACTATGACATGTTTGTCAGTCATCTGATGTGAGATTCTCAGAGCCAATCCCATGTGGTAGGGCTGAGTGCAGAGTGATGAAGAACCTGTGAAAGCCTTTGATTGCATGTTAAAGATGAAGCTCTGATTTCGTGGAGAATTTTCTTACCTGACTGAATGTCACCCTTCTGTGGGGATGAGATTCTGTGCTTTTCCTCTGTTGATGACCACTGACTGAAAATCATTAGAGGATCATGTCTAGAAAGCATTCTTTATTTAATTTCTTAAAGAAGAAAGCATAGAAAACATTTTTATCCACTTTCAAATTGAGGATCAAGGGGAATGACATCAGTGAAAATGTCAGGGAGCTCTGGCTTCTGTCCATCCCCAGAAACACTGACATATGTGGTAAAACCTGTCAAAATGACCTTATCAACACATGTAAGTTTTCTTTTCTTTTCACGCTGTAGATTTATCTTTCATTGAAACTTTACTTACTACAGGATGTGGAGAATAAGCAGGGAAGTAGAAACTGTATTTCCTGATGAGAGAATCACTAAGTCACATTAGCTGTTCTGAACTCTGCCTTACTCACCGTGACTCTAATTAAAACAAACAAACAAACAAAACACTTTTTTTTCTGGTAAGTCAGTTCTGACATTTCCTCGTTAAAGACAAGGTAACAGATACAGACTTAGATCTACCAGAATTGAGCAAACTTTTGATTGTACCTGTGTTGAACATATGAGCATGACCTGCTACAAATCTTCATTATACTTATTGCCACAACGGACAAATTCCCTTTTTCCACTCCTGATATGTTGCATGTAAACTCTGGTCACAGGTAAACTCTGGTCACAGGTAAACTGGTCACAGGTAAACTCTGCCACATGGATTACTGCATGTTTTCCTGCTGGAAGACCACACATTCTCGAGGATCATGCCTGCAGAGTATCTGGGCTCTTCTTTTTTTCTGGATAAAGGTTAGATAATCACCTAATTTTATGAGAAATATATAAATTGTATTTGCATATTCTTCAGGTTTTTATTTATCCATTCTCTTTCAAGTCCTAAGTGCAAATATTAAAGTGATTTCTAAGAGGGTGGTAAATAAGACAGCTACATTTATGCTCCAAAATTAGCAATAAATCATAATACAATTGTGAATGCATTAATGTGTGATTAATATGTAGATACTTATGTAAATGCAAGTTTAGTAATGCTTTGTGGAGAGCTTCAGAATCTAGGTATTAAAAAAAAAAAGAAGAAGGAGTTCTTGAAACTCTCAGGGAATTATAGAGAAGTCTTTGTGTCTATAAATATCATTCTGAAACAATGCATATTCTCAGAAATAAACTAGGCATAACATTGTAGGAAAAAACTTCATGAAATGAAAGAGCATGTGAGATGGCCATACAAGAAAAATAATATTCTCAGAGAATAATGAACAGTGTGGAGTTCAGCAGAAGGGTCATACACATTCAGAGATGAAAACTTTGGAAAGCCTAATTGTGAGTTCCTCATATTTCATCTTTGGAGACACGGTAGTCATTTTGAAATATGATGTTATAAGATGACGTTAACATACTTAAATACTTTCGTTTAGAAATGACCACTTAGAACCAGAGTAAATGAAAGAGAACACAAACTTATGTTTATGTTGATTTTTAAAGACCTCAGGTGAGTGCTGATTATTTAAAAATGCATGATGTCTTTCACTGCAAAGTAAAGGAGCTGTTACAGTGGAGGATTACTGGACTGAATGTCAATATTATGACATAGTATGAGTGTGTTTCGTGTTTGGTGATTGCAATCATTGTTGCTTTTGTTGTGGTCATCCATTTACAGTGCTTGGTGTCAGTTGATTTATCTCTTGTAAAAATAAAATACAGTCTGTGTGTGTGTGAAAAAGAAACATACATGATGTTTTGACTAAAGTTGTATGGAATTTGAGATCTGGAAAAAAGCATTTCTTTTCTGTAATGCTAGGATGATAATTGGACATTTTTGCAAGAAAGAGATTTCAGGATGCAAATCTCGTGTCTCTAAGGTGGGAAGTCAGTTCATGGCGGAACATTCTATTAAACTTGTGTGAGTGGAGAAATATTTCTTTGGAAGGAAGAGGTCACGAATCCCTTTTTAATAGTTAATGGTTTATAGTATACCGAATGAGCAAAACGGCTATTTCTGAACTTTAGAAAAAAATAATATAGTTTTTCTGCATTTATAACATGAAGCTGATGTAAAATATCAAAAATTCTTTATTTTGAAAAGCAATGTAATCAATTTGACATAATTCATATATATTGAACCTGTGGTACACACACACACAGTAAAACTTACATTCAGAAAATTGTTTGCACTTAAATATTTTCAAGTGTAGTTGATTTACAATGTTGTGGGTTTTTAAAATACATGTTTATTGGAGTATACTTACTTTATAACACTGTATTAGTTTCTGCTTTATAACAAAGTGAATCAGCTATATGTATACATATATTCCCCATATCCCCCCCCCCTCTTGAGCCTCCCTCCCACACTCCCTACCCCACCCCTCTGGGGGACATAAAGCACCGAGCTGATCTCCCTGTGCTATGCGGCAGCTTACCACTAGCTATTTTACATTTGGTAGTGTATATATGTCAGTGCTACTCTCTCACTACGTCCCTGTCTCCCCTTGCCCCCTGTGTCCTTAAGTCCGTTCTCTACATCTGTGTCTTTATTCCTGCCCTGTCACTAGGTTCGTCAGTACCATTTTTCTAGATTCCATATGTGTGTATTAGCGTACGGTATTTGTTTTTCTCTTTCTGACTTACTTCACTCTGTATGACAGACTCTAGGTCCAACCACCTCACTGCAAATAACTCAATTTTGTTCCTTTTTATGGCTGAGTAATACTGCATTGTATAGATGTGCCACATCTTCTTTATATATTCATCTGTCGATGAACATTTAGGTTGCTTCTATGTCCTGGCTATTGTAAATAGTGCTACAGTGAACATTGTGGTACATGTATCTTTTTGAATTATGGTTTTCTCCGGGTATATGCCCAGTAGTGGGATTGCTGGGTCATATGGTGGCTCTATTTTTTAGCTTTTAAGGAATCTCCATACTGTTCTCCATAGTGGCTGTATCAGTTTACATTCCCACCAACAGTTCAGGAGGGTTCCCTTTTCTCCACACCCTCTGCAGCCTTTATACATTGTTGTATTAATTTCTGCTGTGCAGCAAAGTGATTCAGTTTTATATATGTCTATCTATATATCTATCTATATCTATATCTATATATCTGTATATATTCTTTTCCATTATGGTTTATCACAGGATATTGAATATAGTTTCCTGTGCTATACAGTAGGTCTTTGTGGGTTGTCCATCCTATGTAGAATAGTTTGGTTCTGCTATTCCAAAACTCCCAATCTTTCCTTCACTCTCTCCTTGGCAACCACAACTCTCTTTTCTATATCTGTGTGTTTGTTTCTGTTTCACTGACATGCTCATTTGTGTCCTGTTTTCGATTCCACATATAAGTGATATTATATGGTATTTGTCTTTCTCTCTTTGACTTACTTCACTTAGTATCATTATCTCTAGGTCCATCCATGTTGCTGCAAATGGCATTATTTCATTCTTTTTTATGTCTGAGTAATATCTATTGTATACGTATACCACACCTTCTTTATACACTCATTTTTCAATGAACATTTAGGTTGTTTCCATGTCTTGGCTGTTATAAATAGTGCTGCTATGAACATAGGGTTTCATGTATCTTTTTGAATTATAGTTTTGTCTAGATATATGTCCACAAGTGGGATTGCTAGATCATATGGCAATTCTCTTTATAGTTTTTTTGAGGAACCTCCATACTGTTTTCCATAGTGGCTGCACCAACTTACATGGCCACCGACAGTGTAGAAGGGTTTCCTTTTCTCCATACCCCCTCCAGCATTTGTTAATTGTAGATTTTTTTTTTAATGATGGCCATTCTGATCAGGGTGAAGTGATACCTCATTGTAATTTGGATTTGCGTTTATCTAATAATTAGTGATGATGAGCATCTTTTCAAGTGCCTATTGGCTCTCTGTATGTCTTCTTTGGAGAAATGTTTATTTAGGTCTTCTACCCATTTTTCCATTGAGTTATTTGTTATTTTGTTATTGAGTTGTATGAGCTGTTTGTATAGTTTGGAAATTAAGCCCTTGTCAGTCTCATCATTTGCTAATATTTTCTCCCAGTCCATAGGTTGTATTTTCATTTTGATTATGGTTTCCTTTGCTGTGCAAAAGCTTATAAGTTTGATTAGTTCCTGTTTCTTTTTTGCTTTTACAGTAAGTCCCCTACATATGAACAAGTTCTGTTCCAAGAGTGCGTTTGTAAGTGCAATTTGTTTGTAAGTCCACCAAAGTTCGCCTAGGTACCCAACTTACACAGTTGGCTATATGGTATTGTACCGTAATAGGTTTATAATACTTTTCACGCAAACAATACATAAAAAACAAGCACAAAAACAAAGAAAGCATTTTTAATCTTACAGTACAGTAACTTGAAAAGTACAGTAATACAGTACAACAGCTGGGATACTCGGGCTGGCATCGAGGGAACAGGCGAGAAGAGTTACTGATTGGAGGAGGGAGAGGAGGTGGGAGATGGTAGAGGTGAAGGATTATCAGCAGTAGGAGACAGAGGGCACGCTGCAATTTCACTCATACCTGACGTTGATGGCAAAGGTTCTGGTCCCTTGCTGGATTTAATTCTATCTACCCTCTTGAAAGAATGATCCATTGATGTCTGGGTAGTAGCTCTTTTTTTTCTCATCATGGATGACAAGGTATCACTGGATTGCATTCTGAATGGCTGCTGCCACCTTTGGGTCCCATTCTAGGTTCGGGTCCTATGCCTCAAAAACTAACAGTGCTTCCTCAAATAACGAAGATTCCCTTGTCATTTGCTGTGTCGTGAATCTCTTCAGTTCTTCAGTTACTTTTTCTTCCTCCTGTCCCTCTTCATCCTTTCTCTGGGCCTCCAATTCCATCAGTAAGCTCCTCATGTTGCACAGCAAGGAGTTCAGCGAAATCGTCCTCTTGCAGATTTAGCTCCAGCTTCTCGCTGAGGGTCACTACGTTGCTGAAGACCTCTTTGGACTTCTGATCTACCTTCTCAAATCCACAAAAATCATGAACAAACTGTGGGCAAAGGTTCTTCCAAACCCCATTCATGGTGACCGCCATACCCTCACACCATGCAAAGTCAATGTTTTTTATGGTCTTGTAGATGTTATAGTCCTTCCAAAGTTGTCCCTAGGTTGTTCCTGATTTGTCACTTACCTTTACTGCCTGACAAAAAGTGTGACATAAATAATATTTCTTGAAAGTCGCTATAACGCCCTGGTCCATAAGTTGGATGAGCAACGTAGTATTTGGTGACAGATGCAGTACTTTGACGTTGGGATGAAAGTCATCCATGAATGGGAGGTGGCCCAGAGCATAGTCGAGCAGCAAAAGAATGTTTTGCTGGAACGTCCTTCTCCAAGCAATATTTCTCTACATCTGGGATAAAGTGGTGGCAAAACCAGTCCTGGAACGTGGCCTGTGTAATTCGGGATTTGGGGTTACGCTTCCACACAACAGGAAGAGAGCCCTTGGCTATGTTTTTAAGGGTTCTTGGGTTCTGTGAATGATAAACTAAGAGAGGTTTCAGCTTCAATTCACCGGAAGCATTGCCACCAAACAACAGTTAGCCTATCCTTTGCTGCTTTACAGCCCGGCATCAACTTTTCCTCCTTACTGATGTAACTTCGGTCTGGCATCCTCTTCCAGTACAGTTGTGTCTCATCCACATTAAAAACCTGGTTGGGTAAGTACACGCCATCATCAATAATTTCTCAAAGTGTTTCTGGAAGTTCCTGGACAGCTACCTTATCTGCACTTGCTGTCTCTCCACTTACTTTTACATTGTGAAGGTTGGCTCTAGCTTTGAACCAATGAAACCAGCCATGGCTGGCATTAAAAGATGTGCCCTCTGATTCTTTGCCGTGTTTCTTCTTCAAGTCTTCATAAAGGCTTTTAGCTTTCTCTTGAATCAGCGTTAAGTTGAGCAGGACTCAGCGCTGATGTTGATCCTGCATCCGCACACTGAGAAGTTTCTCCATCTCCTCCATCACTTTTCCATGCTTCTTGGATATTTTGTCAACATCGTCGGCACAGCAGACTTCACATGTTCCATGATCTTGTCCTTGTTCTTTAGATTCGTGCCAATGATTGAATGATTCATGTTATAAGAATGAGCGATGTCTAACATCTTTTTGCCTCGCTCCACTCTCTCAATTACTTTCACTTTTGTTTCCGTCATTATCGCTTGGCCCTTCTTAACAGTACCAGCTACATCACCTCTGCTTTTACACTTGCTTCCAGGCATCTTGGGCTTGAAATAAAGGTACTGTACTACTGTACTCTATACAGTACTGTAAAGTACACAAAAGCACAACCACATATAGAGGAAGCACGCACGTGACAATGTATGCCAGACACGTGAACTAACTTACATGATTGGACACGCGAATGGACGTTTGCATCTTTGAAAGTTTGCAACTTGAAGGTTTGTATGTAGGTGACTTACTGTATTTGTACTGCCTAAGGAGAACTACCTAGGAAAATTTTGATATGACTTATGTCAGAGAATGTTTTGCTTATGTTCTCTTCTAGGAGTTATAAGGTGTCCTATCTTATATTTAAGCATATAAGCCGTTTTGAGTTTATTTTTGTGTATGGTGTGAGGGTATGTTCTGACTTCACTGATTTGCATACGGCGCTCCAACTTTCAAAACACCACTTGCTGAAGAGACTATCTTTTCCCCATTGTATATTCTTGCCTCCTTTGTCAAAGGTTAATTGACCATAGGTGTCTGGGTTTATTTCTTAGCTCTCTATTCTATTCCATTGATCCATGTGTCTCTTTCTGTGCCAATACCATGCTGCTTTGATTACTGTAACTTTGTAGTATTGTCTGAAGTTTAGGAGGGTTATGCCTCCTGCTTTGTTCTTTTTCCTGGGGATTGTGTTCACATTTCTGACTTTTTATGGTTCCAGATACATTTTAGGATTATTTGTTCTAGTTCTGGGGAAAATGTCATGGGCAATTTGATAGGGATCACATTAAATCTGTAGATTGCTTTGGGTAGTATAGCCATTTTAACAGTATTAATTCTTGCCATCCAAGAGCATGGGATGTCTTTCCATTTCTTTGAATCATCTTCAGTTTCCTTTACTAATGTTTTGTAGTTCTCAGTATATAAGTCTTTCATCTCCTTGGTGAGGTTTATTCCTAAGCATTTTATTTTTTTGATGCCATTAAAAAAAGGATTGCTTGTTTACATTTCCTTTCTGATATTTCATTGTTAGTGTAAAGAAATGCAACCAGGGACTTCCCTGGTGGCTCCGTGGTTGAGAATCTGCCTGCCAATACAGGGGACACGGGTTTGAGCCCTGATGCAGGAAGATCTCACATGCCGTGGAGCAACTAAACCTGTGTGCCACAACTACTTAGCCTGCACTCTAGAGCCAGTGAGCCACAAATACTGAGCCCATGTGCCACAACTACTTAAGCCTGCGTGCCTAGAGCCCGTGCTCCACAACAAGAGAAGCCACTGCAATGAGAAGCCTGTGCACCACAAGAAAGTCTAGTCCCCACTGGCCACAACTAGAGGAAGCCCGTGCACAACAATGAAGACCCAATGCAGCCAAAATAAATTTAAAAAAAAAGAAAAAAAAACAGGAAATGCAACCAATTTATATATGTTAATCTTGTATCCTGCTACTTTGCTGAATTTGTTTATCAGTTCTAGTAGTGTTTGTGTGGAATTTTTAGGGTTTCCTTTATATATATTATCATGTCATCTGCCTATAATGACAACTTTACCTCTTCCCTTCCAATTTGGTTAGATTTTATTTCTTTTTCTTGTCTGATTGTTGTGGCTAGGACTTCCAATACTATGTTGAAGAGAAGACGTGAGAGTGGGCATCCTTGTCTTGTTCCAGATTTTAGCAGGAAGGCTTTCAGCTTATGAACTTTGAGTATTATATTGGCTGTGGGTTTGTCATAAATAGCTTTTATTATGTTGAGATATGTTTCCTCTATACCCACTTTGGTAAGTGTTTTTATCATGAATGGATGTTGAAGCTTTTCAAATGCTTTTTCACCATCTATTGAGATGATCGTTTGTTTCTTGTTTTTCCTTTGTCGATGGGGTGTATCATGTTGATTGATTTGCATATGTTGAAACAGCTTTGTGAAACTGGGGTGAATCAAATTTGGTCATGGTGTATGATCCTCTTATGTGTTGTCGGATTCGGTTTTCTAATATTCAGTTGAGAATTTTTGCATCTATATTTATCAACGATATTGGCTTGCAGTTTTCTTTTTTGGTAGTGTCTTTCTCTGTGTTTTTTTTTTAAGTCTTTATTGAATTTGTTCCAATATTGCTTCTGTTTTATGTTTTGGTTTCTTGTTTGTGAGGCATGTGGGATCTTAGCTCCAAAACCAGGGATCGAACCCGCACCCCCTGCACTGGAAGGCAAAATCTTAACTGCTGGACCACCAGAAAAGTCCCCATCTGTTTTATTTGGTTTTATTTTAAGTAAATTTCTTTATTTATTTATTTTTGGATGCATTGGGCATTCGTTGCTGTGCTCGGGCTCTCTCTAGTTACGGCGAGTGGGGGCTACTCTTCGTTGTGGTGTGCAGGCTGTTCATTGTGGTGGCTTCTTTTGTTGCAGATCATGGGCTCTAGGTGCGTGGGCTTCAGCAGTTGTGGCTATCAGGCTCAGTAGTTGTGGCTCGTGGGCTGTAGAGCGCAGGCTCAGTAGTTGTGGCACACAGGCTTAGTTGCTCCATGGCATGTGGGATCTTTCCAGACCAGGTCTCGAACCTATGTCCCCTGCAGTGGCAGACAGATTCTTAACCACTGTGCCACCAGGGAAGTCCCCCCTCCCCATCTGTTTTTGATATCAGCGTGATAGTGGCTTCATAGAATGTCTTTGGAAGTATTCCTTACTCTTCAATCTTTTCGAAGAGTTTGAGAAGAATCAGTGTAAGTTCTGCTTTTTATATTTGGTAGAATTTGCCTGTGAAACCATCTGATCCTGGACTTCTGTTGGTAGGGAGTTTTTTTAAATTACAGATTCTATTTTTTTTTTAAATTCTATTTATTTATTTATTTATTTTGGCTGTGTTGGGTCTTCGTTTCTGTGCGAGGGCTTTCTCTAGTTGCAGCAAGCGGGGGCCACTCTTCATCACGGTGCGTGGGCCTCTCACTATCGCAACCTCTCTTGTTGCGGAGCACGGGCTTCAGACGCTCAGGCTCAGTAGTTGTGGCTCACGGGCCCAGTTGCTCCGCGGCATGTGGGATCTTCCCAGACCAGGGCTCGAACCCGTGTCCCCTGCATTGGCAGGCAGATTCTCAACCACCGCACCACCAGGGAAGCCCTCTATTTTGCTTTTAGTGATCAGTATGTTCAAGTTATCTATTTCTTCTTGATTCAGTTTTGTTCGGGTGTAAAAAAAACAAAATATATTTTTAAGTTATGTTAGCACCTAAATACTTACCATGTATTAGACCACAAAAGAGCAAAGAAAAAATATTAAAATATTTTTTCAAGTACAAAAAGTATTAAAATGTTTTAAAGAAATTGGTATAATAATACTAATTACAATAATGACAAATTGTTCTGAACTTAAAGACTACTTATATCTAAGATGCATATTATATGCTTATTGTTTTATTGTTTTTAAATACATGGAATGTTTTCTCCTTTCTAATGTAATTCTTTTATTTTACCTGTATATTGTAAAAAAAATTAGTTGCACATAATATAAAAAATTACACTTTAATAGGAGATATTAATCCACTTACATTTACTATAGTACTGAAAATACTTAGGTTTAGCATTCCATGTCATTGAGTGCTCTTTTTTATTTATTTATTTTTAAAAAAGATTTAATTTGGTGGGGGCATAAATTATTTATTTATTTATTTATTTATTTATTTATTTATTTATTTATTTAATTTTAACATCTTTATTGGACTATAATTGCTTTACAATGGTATGTTAGTCTCTGCTTTAGAACAAAGTGAATCAGCTATACATATCCATATATCCCCATATCTCCTCCCTGTTGCGTCTCCCTCCCGCTCTCCCTATCCCACCCCTCTAAGTGGTCATAAAGCACTGAGCTGATCTCCCTCTTCTATGCAGCTGTTTCCTACTAGCTAGCTATTTTACATTTGGTAGTATATATAAGTCCATGCCATTCTCTCACTTCGTCCCAGCTTACCCTTCCCCCTTCCCATGTCCTCAAGTCCATTCTCTATGTCTGCGTCTTTATTCCTGTCCTGTCCCTAGGTTCTTCCCAACCGTTTTTTTTTTCCTTTTCTTTTTAGATTCCACATATATGTGTTAGCATACAGTATTTGTTTTTCTCTTTCTGACTTACTTCACTCTGTAGGACAGACTCTAGGTCCATCCATCTCACTACAAATAACTCAATTTCATTTCTTTTTATGGCTGAGTAATATTCCATTTTATATTGAAGATGTGCAACATCTTTTTTACCCATTCATCAGTTGATGGACACTTAGGTTGCTTCCATGTCCTGGCTATTGCAGATAGAGCTGCAATGAACATTGTGGAACATGACTCTTTTTGAATTATGGTTTTCTCCAGGTATATGCCCAGTAGTGGGATTGCTGTGTCATATGGTAGTTCTATTTTTAGTTTTTTAAGGAACCTCCATACTGTTCTCGATAGTGGCTGTATCAATTTACACTCCCACCAATGGTGCAAGAGGGTTCCCTTTTTTCCACACCTCTGCAGCATTTACTGTTTGTAGATTTTTTTGATGATGGCCATTCTTACCTGTGTGTGGTGATACCTCATTGTAATTTCGATTTGCATTTCTCTAATGATCAGTGATGTTGAGCATTCCTTCATGTGTTTGTTGGCAATCTGTATATCTTCTTTGGAGAAATGTCTATTTAGGAATTCTGCCCATTTATGGATTGGGTTGTTTGTTTGTTTGTTTGTTTGTTTGTTTTGATATTGAGCTGCATGGGCTGCTTGTAAAGTTTGGAGATTAATCCTTTGTCAGCTGCTTCGTTGGCAAATATTTTCTCCCATTCTGAGGGTGGCCTTTTCGTCTTGTTTACGTTTTCCTTTGCTGTGCAAAAGCTTTTAAGTCTCCTTAGGTCTCATTTGTTTATGTTTCTTTTTAATTTCCGTTTTCTAGGAGGTGGGTCAAAAAGGATCTTGCTGTGATTGATGTCGTAGAGTGTTCTGCCTATGTTTTCCTCTAAGAGTTTGATAGTGTCTGGCCTTACATTTCGGTCTTTAATCCATTTTGAGTTTATTTTTGTGTATGGTGTTAGGGAGTCTTCTAATTTCATTCTTTTACCGGTAGCTGTCCAGTTTTCCCAGCACCACTTATTGAAGAGGCTGTGATTTCTCCATTGTATATTCTTGCCTCCTTTATCAAAAATAAGGTGACCATATGTGTATGGGTTTATGTCTGGGCTTTCTCTCCTGTTGCATTGATCTATATTTCTGTTTTTGTGCCAGTACCATACTGTCTTGACTACTGTAGCTTTGTAGTATTGTCTGAAGTCAGGGAGCCTGATTCCTCCAGCTCTGTTTTTCTTCTCAAGATTGCTTTGGCTGTTCGGGGTCTTTTGTGTTTCCATACAAATTGTGAAATTTTTTTGTTCTAGTTCTCTGAAAAATTCCTTTGGTAGTTTGATAGGGATTGCATTGAATCTGTAGATTGCTTTGGGTAGTAGAGTCATTTTCACAATGTTGATTCTTCCAATCCAAGAACATGGTATATCTCTGTATCTGTTTGTGTCATCTTTGATTTCTTTCATCAGTGTCTTACAGTTTGTTGAGTAAACGTCTTTTGTCTCCTTAGGTAGGTTTATTCCTAGGTATTTTATTCTTTGTGTTGCAGTGGTAAATGGGAGTGTTTCCCTAATTTCTCTTTCAGATTTTTCATCTTTAGTGTATAGGAATAAAAGAGATATCTGTACATTAATTTTGTATCCTGCAACCTTACCAGTTCATTGATTAACTCTAGTAGGTTTCTGGTAGCATCTTTAGGGTTCTCTATGTATAGTATCATGTCATCTGCAAACAGTGAGAGCTTAACTTCTTCTTTTCCGATTTGGATTCCTTTTATTTCTTTTTCTGCTCTGATTGCTGTAGCTAAAAATTCCAAAAGTGTGTGGAATAATAGTGGTGAGAGTGGGCAACCTTGTCTTGTTCCTGATCTTGGTGGAAATGGTTTCACTTTTTCACCATTGAGAACGATGCTGGCTGTGGGTTTGTCATATATGGCCTTTATTATGTTGAGGAAAGTTCCCTGTTTGCCTACTTTCTGGAGGGTTTTTATGATAAATGGGTGTTTAATATTGTCAAAAGCATTTTCTGCATCTATTGAGATGACCATATGGTTTTTATCCTTCAGTTTTTTAATATGGTGTATCACATTGATTTGCATGTATTGAAGAATCCTTGCATCCCTGGGGTAAACCCCACTTGATCATGGTGTATGATCCTTTTAAGGCGCTGTTGGATTCTGTTTGCTAGTATTGTGCAGTGGATTTTTGCAGCTATGTTCATCAGTGATATTGGCCTGTAGTTTTCTTTCTTTGTGACATCTTTGTCTGGTTTTGGTGTCAGGGAGATGGTGGTCTCATAGAATAAGTTTGGGAGAGTTCCTCCCTCTGCTATATTTTGGAAGAGTTTGAGAAGGATAGGTGTTAACTCTTCTCTAAATGTTTGATAGAATTTGCCTGTGAAGCCATCTGGTCCTGGGCTTTTGTTTGTTGGAAGATTTTTAATCACAGTCTCAAGTTCAGTGCTTGGGATTGGTTTGTTTGTAGTTTCTATTTCTTCCTGGTTCAGTCTTGGAAGGTTGTGCTTTTCTAAGAATTTGTCCATTTCTTCCAGGTTGTCCATTTTATTGGCATATGGTTGCTTGCAGTAATCTCTCATGATCCTTTGTATGTCTGCAGTGTCAGTTGTTACTTCTCCTTTTACATTTGTAATTCTATTGATTTGACTCGTCTCCCTTTTTTTCTTGATGAGTCTGGCTAATGGTTTATCAATTTTGTTTATCTTCTCAAAGAACCAGCTTTTAGTTTTTTTGATCTTTGCTGTTGTTTCCTTCATTTCTTTTTCATTTATTTCTGGTCTGATCTTTATGATGTCTTTCCTCTGCTGACTTTGTTTTTTTGTTTTCTTTCTTTCTCTAATTGCTTTAGGTGTAAGGATAACTTGTTTATTTGAGATATTTCTTGTTTCTTGAGGTAGGATTGTATTGCTATAATCTTCTCTCTTAGAACTGCTCTTGCTGCATCCCATAGGTTTTGGGTCTTCATGTTTTCATTGTCATTTGTTTCTAGGTATTTTTTTAATTTCCTCTTTGATTTCTTCAGTGGTGTCTTGGTTATTAAGTAGTGTATTGTTGAGCGTCCATGTGTTTCTATTTTTTACAGATTTTTTTCCTGTAATCGATATCTAGTCTGATAGCATTGTGGTCGGAAAAGATACTTGATACGATTTCAATTTTCTTATATTTACCAAGGCTTGATTTGTGACCCAAGATATGATCTATCCTGGAGAATGTTCCAGAAGCACTTGAGAAAAAGTGTATTCTGTTGTTTTTGGATGGAATGTCCTATAAATATCAATTAAGTCCATCTTGTTTAATGTGTCATTTAAAGCTTGTGTTTCCTTATTTATTTTCATTGTGGATGATCTGTTCATTGGTGAAAGAGGGGTGCTAAAGTCCCGTACTATGATTGTGTTACTGTCGATTTCCCCTTTTATGGCTGTTAGCATTTGCCTTATGTATTGAGGTGCTCCTATGTTGGGTGCATAAATATGTACAATTGTTATATCTTCTTCTTGGATTGATCCCTTGATCATTATGTAGTGTCCTTCTTTGTCTGCTGTAATAGTCTTTATTTTAAAGTCTTTTTTGTCTGATATGAGAATTGCTACTCTAGCTTTCTTTTGATTTCCATTTGCATGGAATATCTTATTCCATCCCCTCACTTTCCATCTGTATGTGTCCCTATGTCTGAAGTGGGTCTCTTGTAGACCACACACATACCGGTCGTGTTTTCGGATCCATTCAGCCAGTCTATGTCTTTTGGTGGGAGCATTTAATCCATTTACATTTAAGGTAATTATTGATATGTATGTTCTTATTACCATTTTCTTAATTGTTTTGGGTTTCTTGTTGTAGGTCTTTTCCTTCTCTTGTGTTTCCTGCCTAGAGAAGTTCCTTTAGCATTTGTTGTAAAGCGGGTTTGGTGGTGCTGAATTCTCTTAGCTTTTGCTTGTCTGTAAAGGTTTTAATTTCTCTGTCGAATCTGAACTAGATCCTTGGTGGGTCGAGTAATCTTGGTTGTAGCTTTTCCCCTTTCATTACTTTAAATATGTCCTGCCAGTCCCTTCTGGCTTGCAGAGTTTCTGCTGAAAGTTCAGCTGTTTACCTTATGGGGATTCCCTTGTATGCTATTTGTTGTTTTTCCCTTGCTGCTTTTAATATTTTTTCTTTGTATTTAATTTTTGATAGTTTGATTAATATATGTTTTGGCATGTTTCTCCTTGGGTTTATCTTGTATGGGACTCCCTGCGCTTCCTGGACTTAATTAACGATTTCCTTTCCCATATTAGGGAAGTTTTCAACTATAATCTCTTTAAATATTTTCTCAGTGTCTTTCTTTTTCTCTTCTACTTCTGGGACCCCTATATTTGAATGTTGGTGCGTTTAATGTTTTCCCAGAGATGTCTCAGATTGTCCTCAATTCTTTTCATTCTTTTTTCTTTATTTTGCTTTGCAGTAGTTATTTCCACTATTTTATCTTCCAGGTCATTTATCCATTCTTCTGCCTCAGTTATTCTGCTATTGTTTCCTTCTAGAGCATTTTTAATTCCATTTATTGTGTTGTTCATCATTGTTTGTTTGCTCTTTAGTTCTTCTAGGTCCTTGGTAAATGTTTCTTGTCTATTCTCCATTCCAGTTCCAAGATTTGGGATCATCTTTACTATCATCACTCTGAATTATTTTTCAGGTAGACTGCCTATTTCCTCTACATTTGTTTGGTCTGGTGGGTTTTTACCTTGCTCCTTCATCTGCTGTGTGTTTCTGTGTCTTCTCATTTGGCTTTGGGGACTGTGTTTGGGGTCTCCTTTTCAGAGGCTGCAAATTCGTAGTTCCCGTTGTTTTTGGTGTCTGCCCCCAGTGGCTAAGGTTGGTTCAGTGGGTTGTGTAGGCTTTCTGATGGAGGGGACTGGTGCCTGTGTTCTGGTGGGTGTGTCTGGATCTTGTCTTTCTGGTGGACAGATCCGCATCTGGTGGGGTGTTTTGGGGTGTCTGTGACCTTATTGTGATTTTCGGCAGCCTCTCTGCTGATGGGTGGGCCTGCATTCCTGTCTTGCTACTTGTTTGGCATGGGATGTCCAGCACTGGATCTTGCTCGTCTCTGAGTGGAGCTGGGTCTTAGCGTTGAGACGGATATCTCAGGGAGAGCTTTCGCCATTTGATATTACAAGGTGCCAGAGGTCTCTGGTAGACCAATGTCCTGAACTCGGCTCTCCCACCTCAGAGGCACAGGCTTGACACCCGGCTGGAGCACCAAGACCCTGTCAGCCACACAGCTGGGGGTGAGAGCAAGAGGTAGCTTTGGTACATCTCAAAGACCACCAATGAGGTTCACTGACCATTTTCTCTCCAGAAGTGAAGAAAACAAAATTCAGACTTTGGCTAGTCAGCCACTTTGGTAGCCAGCCTCCAAGATGGACCTAATTATCCCCTAATTATCTCCCAGTCTTCATGTACCAGTGTGGCTCCTCGCACTTGAAAAGGGTTGACTGTTTAACTAATAAGAAAATGCAGAAATGACAAAGTGCAGCTTCCAAAGTTGTAAAAGACATTGCAGCTTCTGCTTTGGTTTCTGCTAGATCACTCTTCCTGGGGTAAGCCAGCTGCCATGTCATGAGGACACTCAAGCAGCCCTAAGGAGAGATCCATGTGGCAAGGAACTGAGGCCTCTTACCTACAGCCACGTGAGTGAGTCATCTCAGAAGTCAAAAGATTTAATTTTTTTTTTTATTTTTGGTTGTGTTGGGTCTTCGTTGCTGCACAGGGTTTCTACAGTTGTTACCAGAGAAGCAGGGGTTACTCATCGTTGTGGTGCACAGGCTTCTCCTTGCGGTGGTTTCTCTTGTTGTGGAGTACGGGCTCTAGGTGCATGGGCTTCAGTAGTTGTGTCATGCAGGCTCAATAGTTGTTGGTTGCAGGCTCTAGAGCACAGGCTCAGTAGTTGTGGCACACGGGCTTAGTTGCTCTGCGGCATGTGGGATCTTCCCAGACCAGGGATGGATCCACTGTTCCCTACATTCGCAGGCAAATTCTTACCCACTGTGCCACCAGGGAAGTCCAGTGTGCTCTTTTTTAAACCTAGTCTGTTTTCATTATTTTCTATCTTAACGATTCTGTATTAAAGAAAAAAAATAATACTCCTTTCTACCCCTCCTCTTTGTGGATTATATATGAAGAAGTATGTCTTATTTATTAACCTCAAATTTTCACCTTACTTTTAAGAAGTAATCACAATGTCAAGTATTTAATACTTTTCACTTCCACCTTGAAAAGCATGGATATTAAAGTGCTAATAAAATTACCTTCCCTGGTCTATCTTTTTTTAGTTTTTGTTATGTATAAAAAACAATGAAAAACATGCATGGTTTGTAAGGAAATGACAAATTTCAGAAAATTCAGCATCTGAATATACTCTAAACATAGCTTCTAGATAAAGACACAGAAAATTGCCAGATACTCAGAGGCCCCCTGGTCCCATTCTAGTGACTCCCCTTAAGGTTTAATATTGTTCTGGTATCTAACAAAAAGATAACTTTACCTGTATTTTGTATTTTATATAAATGTTATGGCACAGTAAAATCACTTTTGGATTGGGCTTTTTTATTTTATGTTGTTTGTGAATATGCCTGTATGGTTGCCTGTTGTTGTGATCATGCATTGCCACTGTTGCATAGGATTCCATAGTGTAAATATTTAACTATTAATTAATTTATTCCAATGTGTATTACAATATGAGTGATTTTCAGTTTGTGTCTATTGAGAACAGCACTGGTATATAAATTCTAGAACTTGAGCTTTGGTGGTGTGTGTATAAATTATTGTTCAGTATACACGTAGTAGTAAAATTTTCGAGTCATAGCTTTCTTGTGTTTATCTTTTTAGATATTTCTAAATATTTTCAAAACATTTGTATGATTTTTCATCTTCAGCAGCAGTGAATGAGATTCAAGGATTATACACATTCTTGTCACACTTGATAATACCTGTCATTTTCATTTGAACTTTCCGGATGGTGAATGATAATTCCAGGTATCACGCTTTTGCATTTAATTGACTACTAAGAAGCCAAGCATCTTTTGATATGTTTACTTAACATTCTGTACTCTCTTTCTTGAAATATCTTTTGGTATATTTCCCCCATTTTGCTATTCCATTATCTTCTTATTGAAGACTTCCTTTTTTTTAACATCTGAAGACTTCTTATTTAGGAGTTTTTAATACATGCTTGATATGAGTTCTTCTCTCTTTCTGTCTCTCCTTCTCTTTCTTTAGATGAGTGTCAGTTTTTAATGTTAATAACATCTAATTTGTTATTTTCCTCTTTATTTATTTAGTCTTATTTCTATTTATTTATGTAGTCTTCTTACCTGTAGCAGAACACATTATTTATTCTAAACCACAAATATGTTTTCATTTCTTCAATAAATGTAATTATTAAGCTTTAAATTTAAGTTAACTTTCTAAACTAAATATGTTGTATCATAGTGAGTATTAATTTTTCTATGACAGCTGAAAGGTTACATTTATTCAGAAAATGTTGTATCAGCTTTCTTTTCATTTGCTCCTACTTCTCATTGATTCACAGTGGTAAACATCACTTCATCCATGGATCTGACTTTTCTCTGATTTCTCATGGTCATTCTCACTAATTCGTCTTGCCTCCTGAAATCTTTAGCAATCCCATTATTCCACAGAAGCAAAAACCTTCCTTGGGCCTTTTTCCTCAGAAGATTGATTATTCCCACATTTTAAATGGGAGATTGCAATAAGTTAGGAGAAAATGCCACAAGGGTCTCTCATTTTTTTTTTTCACATCCTGTATCAGCCTCTGCTTGCACTCTCTGTTCAAAGATATTTGTGCAACACATTGATGGAAGATGCCACTTGTTTCTCTCCTTGGGGAAAAGACAGATTAATTACCTAACAAATAAAATAAAGAGAGTGTCTTGCTCTTTTCAAATGTTGGACAGGATTGCTTGCATCCTAATTTAAATGTTTCAGGTGACTGAAGCTTAAGATTCCTAAGCTTTAATCCATACTTGCACCATGCACAGCACCCAAGAGGAGAGCTTTACATAACCCCATGAGACACTTGTGTGCAAGTGGAACAGATAAAAATATAAAACTATTGCTGTCTTTTTGTGTCATAAAAATGATTTTTTGTCTCATTTAAAATATTTTTTTCTAAAATCCAAAAACGTGTCAGGCTAAAATATTGTTATTTCAAATATGGTAAGATCGAAGACCCTTCAAATTTCTTTCCAGTTTTGTTGATGATGGGATGCCGTCAGAGATATGACTTCATTAAACACAATAGGTAAGATTCCTTCATAGGCCTGATTGGGGAATATGAAAATAATCCCCAGAAAAAACTGGACATTTTCTAGTTCTCAAATATTGGTTAAGATGGTAGAAAGGGCCCTTCATTGTCCTATATGTTAATGCAGATCAATTGTGAGAGGTGGGGATAAAACAAGCAGCCTAAATATCCTTTATGTTTGTTGTACTACTAGTAGAAAGAGGAAGGGTCAACATGTCACCATGGTTGATATAGCAAATAAGCTGCTTGAAACTACACAGAAATGTACCTGCTTGTATTTTCTGTGCAGTTACCCTCTCTTTTGGTGTGCCCTGATACCTCCCTCAACTTATGTACCAACTCCAGCAGCATTAAGCAGAAATCCAAAGAAATCTATTCTTTGGAATTATGAGGAAGGGAAGAGTCAAATATTTTATAACATGCTCTATACAAGGATACACGTCACCATCCTTATCTATGTCATGCCATGCATGGAGGGTCAGTAGGTTCAGGGGATTCTGGAAGCACCAAGTTCTGTGGGGTTAATCACAGTTGCATTCATGGGCAGTAAAAGAGAAGGGCCTTATCTTGGTCACTTTCTCAATGCTAGTAGCTACAAAAAGAAGAGGATAGCAGACATCTTAGGGAGAAGAACCAACATTAAATGAAATGTCCTAATTACTCTAGGCAACCTCTCATGGTGGCCTCCCATAGCTCCTCAAATCCCTACATACTTGCACAAGGGATAGTGTAATATTACTGGAGTGTCTGACTGCAGATTAACATTATTTTTGTTGAAAAAAATAAAAATAGGTTCAAGTGATAGGGTTTGAAAAGGGTTCACAGTGTGAGGGAAACTATTGTAACAATGTGGACAGAACCGTTTGGATGGATTCATCATGTTTTTTTTTTTTTTTTTGCTGCTTCAGAATCTGTAGTAGAGATTGGTGTGTTCCATGATGCATCCCCGCTTCTTAGAAGTTTTAGATGGAATACCCCATTAGGAAGAAGTGCATGTATGGAAGATTAGTGAGTCAAACTCCTCTGCCCTCTGTCAGCAGTGGGTGCAACGGGATTTAGACCAAGTGCTTTCATCCTTTGATTTGCAAAGTTTTCACTATATGAATGATGTTTTGTTTGTTTGCAGGTCAGGAGCCTTGGTCTCAATATCCCTGTTTAAAAAGTGTTATCACGTGTCTGCCAGAAAGAATTGCTGATGATACTGGGAAAAATTGAGAGTTATCCTTAACAACTAAGGGTTTTGTAGCAACATGGATGGACCTAGAGATTGTTATACTGAGTGAAGCAAGTCAGACACAGAAAGACAGATATCATATGATATGGCTTATATGAGGAATCTAAAAAAGAAAAAAAAAAGGTACAAATGAACTTATTTACACAACAGAAATAGAATCATGGATATAGAAAACAAACTTATGGTTACCAGGGGATAAGTGGGGAAGGGATAAATTGGGAGATTGGGACTGACTTATACCCACTACTCTATATAAAATAGATGAGTATTGATAAAGACCTAATTTATAGCACAGGGAACTCTACTCAATGGTCTGTACTGGCGTATACAGAAAAAGAATCTTATAAAAAAAAACAAGGGTTTTGGGATTATATAATAAATATAAATGTGCAAACCTTTAACATGAAAGGGCAAATCAGTTAACTCTGTGGTCCCTGTTATGGTGTAAATATTTTGTACCTCTAATTTTAAAATTTTGAAACCCAGCTCCCATGTGGATTGTATTAGGAGGTGGGGCTTTTGGGAGGTGATTAGGTCATGAGGCCAGAGACCTCAAACATGAGATTAGTGACCTAATAAATGTAGCACACAAAAGATCTTATGCCCATTCCATGATTTCATTGCCGAACGAGAAGACCCAGATTATGAACCAGAAATTGGTCCCTCGCCAGACACTAAGTCAGCTGGCAACTTGTTCTTTTTTTAAAAAATTAATTAGATAATTAATTAATTAATTTTTGGCTGTGTTGGGTCTTTGGTGTGGTGCGCGGGCTTCTCATTGAGTGGCTTCTCTTGTTGCGGAGCACGGGCTCTAGGCGTGTGGGTTTCAGTAGTTGTGGCTCACGGGCTCAGTAGTTGTGGCCTGTGGACTCTAGAGCACAGGCTCAGTATTTGTGGTGCATGGGCTTAGTTGTTCCATGGCATGTGGGATCTTCCTGGACCAGGGCTCGAACCCTTGTCCCCTTTATTGGTAGGCAGATTCTTAACCACTGCACCTCCAGGGAAGCCCCTGGTTACTTGTTCTTGAACTTTTCAGCCTCAGCAATTATGAGAAAACAAAAATATTATGTTGTTTATAAAATACCACGTCTCTCGTATTTTGTTTTAGCAGTCAAAGAGCTGGCTGAGGAGAAATATCTGTGAGCTTGAAGACATATGAGGAGAAACCTTTAAATCTCAAAAGAAAAGAGAAAATGGGCAGGAAAGAAATCAACAGAACAGAGTAATCAATAATTGTGGAACAATGAAAAATGCTGTGACCTATACATAATGGGTATAGCAGGAGGAGAATAAAGATAATAAAGAACAGAAAATATTTTTAAAAAGGACTGAGAATCTCCCCAAATGAATGTCTGACACTAAATCCACAACATCCAAACTTAGAAGAACATATGAATAGTAAAGAAAACTGACCAATATCTCTCAGGAACATCAATGCAAAAATCCCCAACAAAATATTACCAAATCGAATCCAACAATATTTTGAGAGAATTTTATATCATGAATGAGAGGAAATAATCCCAGGTATGAAAGGCTGGTTCAACATTCTAGAATCAAATAATTATATCCATCATATCAACACCTTAAAGACAATCATTAGCATATCAATAGATTCAGAAGACCTTTGAAAAAATCTAACACCCATTCTTCATAAAAACTCTCAGTTAAAGAAATAGACTGGAGCTTTCTCAAGTTGATAACAAAGATTAACAGGAAACTTTTATCTTACATCATGATTAATGGTCAAAACCATGAAGCTTTTCCACTAAGTTCAGGTAAAAGCAAGGATGTCCCCTTTCATGACTCCTTTTCCATATTTTACTCCAAGTCCTTGCTAATGCAGTAAGGCATGAAACTAAATAAAACAAATAAAGATTGGGTAGAAAAAAAATGAAAGCAACCTAAATAGAATGTGGACCGATATACTTTATGGACACCTCACCAAAGAAAATAGACACTATGCATATAAGTATACAGAAGAATAATCCAGATTACATGCTGCCATGAAAAAGCAAATTAAAAATACAATTACATACCACTATGTAACACTTAGAATGGCTAAAATGTGAACAATGACAAGAACAAATTCTGTAGGAGATGTGGAACAATAGGAAATGTCATTTGTCATTGGTGGAAATGAAAAATAATACAGCTACTTTGGTAGTCTGATTGACACTTGCTAGAATATTGAGCATTCCCTTACTGTACAGTCCGTCAAGTGTTCTCATGGATATTTACTGAAAGTAGTTTAAAACATACTTCCAGAGGAAAACCTGCATATGGATATTTATAGCACCTAATTCAATATTGCCAAAATGTGAATGAAACTAAGGTGTCCTCCAATAGGTGAATGAAATGATATAGTATTAATATATTCTGGGAATGGGATAATATTGAGCACTAAAAAAGTAAGCTATCAAGCCATATAAAGAGATGGGAATTCTTTTTTTTTTTCTTTTGAAATATAGGTGATTTTCTTTATTTTGAAATTTAAATTTTATTGGAGTATAGTTGATTTACAATGTTGTGTTCATTTCAGCTGCACAGCAAGTGATTCAGTTACACATATGCATATATTCATTCTTTTTCAGATTCTTTTCTGATAACGGTATTCCCAGAATACTGAGTAGAGCTCCCTGTGCTATACAGTAGGTCCTTGTTGCTTATCTGTTATATATAGTAGTATTCATATGTTTACCCCAAGCTCCTGATTTATCCCTACTGCCCACCTCTCCCCTTTGGTGACCATAAGTTTGTTTTCCAAGTCTGTGAGTCTGCCTCTGTTTTGTAAGTTAGTTCATTTGTATCAATTTTTAGCTTCCACCTAGAAGTGATATCATCCAATATTTGTCTTACTCTGTCTGACTTACTTCACTTAGTACAATCATCTCTAGGTCCATCCATGTTACTGCAACTGGCATTATTTTCTTCTATTTTATGGCTGAGTCATATTCCATTATATATATGTATCACATATTCTTTACCTATATTCATATGTTGATGGACATTTTGGTTGCTTCCATGTCTTCGCTATTCTGAAGAGTGTTGCAGTGAACATTGGGGAAGATGTGTCTTTTCGATTTATGCTTTCCTCCAGATATGCACACAGGAGTGAACTTGCTGGATCATCTGGTAGCTCTATTTTATTTTATTTTACTTCATTTCATTTCAATTTCAATTTTTTTGGAATAGAGTTGATTTACAATGTTGTGTTACTTTCTGCTGCACAGCACAGTGAAGCAGTTATACATATATCCAATCCTTTTTGGATTCCTTTCCCATACAGGTCATTACAGAGTATTGAGTAGTTTCCTGTGCTATACAGTAAGCCCTTATTTGTTATCTCTTTTATATATGGTGGTGTGTATATGTCAATCCTAATTTCCAATTTATCCCTCCCACCTCCCCTTACTCTGGTAACCTCCATTCTGTGCTCCATAGTGGCTGTTACCAATTGGCATTGCCACCGATAGCATAGAATTGGTGGCGCGGTGGTTAAGAATCTGCCTGCCAGTTCAGGGGACACAGGTTCGAGCCCTGGCCCGGGAAGATCTCACATGCCACAGAACAAGTAAGCCCGTGCACCACAACTACTCAGTCTGCGCTCTAGAGCCCACGAGCCACAACTACTGAAGCCTGTGTGCCTACAGCTTGTGCTCCACAACAAGAGAAGCCACCACAAAGAGAAGGCTTCGTATCACAACGATGAGTAGCCCCCGCTTGCTGCAACTATAGAAAAGCCGCGCGCAGCAACGAAGACCCAACGCAGATTAAAAAAAAATAAATAGTAGGTTTCTCTTTTTTCCACACCCTCTGAAGCATTTCTTGTTTCTAGACATTGTGATGATGGCTATTCTGAGTGGTTCCAGGTGATACTTCTTTGTACATCTGATTTGCATTTGTCTAACATAAAGCAATGGTGAGTATCTTCATATGTGCTTTTTTTTTTGAACAGTGTCAGTAAGATTTACCCTTTGAAAAAGGGTTATTGAAAGGTTGCCTTGTTTTGAAGTCTACTTCAATTACCTACCCCAAGACATTTTTTGAGGGCTGTTGTCATTTACAGCTCCCCAGGCATTGTGAATATGAAGTGCGTATAAGGTCCAGTTTTAGAATTGTTGTTATGGGAAACAGAAGGCGGCAGGATTTCTACTGTCCCTCCCTGGTTACTGACACAACCTTAGATGTAGGGCAAGTCCTGTTCTTGGGTATTAAATTAGAGTGGAATGTGCCTGACCAAACATGTAAGGGCTTCTGTCCCATTCCTTCTTCCCCCTTACCCTTCATCCCCCGAACAAGTATAAACCCCTGCAAAATCACCTGTTGAGGGTGCTGTCTTGTAGAGTGGGATGACCCTTACGAAGGGGTCGGGAGGTTGGAACCCAAACACCAGGATATGTTGAGAGCAGGTGATTTTCCAAATGTCATCCAGCCCAGAGAGTCCACCATCCTTAGGGTGTCAGAGGGTTGGTTTAGTAGTATGAGGGCACACTTAGATCTGGAGATAGTGATCCCATGCAGAGGGGACCAGGTACTACATGTTCAAGGGGGGCGAATTAGCTGGCATATCCTCCCGGGGTCCTCAGGCCCACAACAGTCCAGCCTTGGGACCAAATTTTGTCTGTGTCCAGGGATGTGATACTAGTACGTTCACTGCGACTAAACAAATTTAGTGATCATTTTTCTTTTCTTTAATTTAATTTTAAATTTATAATGGAGTATATAGTTGATTTATCATGTTGTGTTCATTTTTGACATACACCAACATGATTCATTTATACAGAGATAACTATATATTCTTTTTAGAATTATTTTCCCATTGAGGTTACTAAAGGGTGTTGAGAAGAGTTCCAAGTGCTCTACAGCAGGTCCATGTTGATTACAAGTTTTCTCTCTGTAAATATGTATATACTAACTCCAACCTCATGATTTATGCCTCCAACACACCTTTCCAGTTCGGTAACCATAAGTTTGTGTTCTAAGCCTGGGACTCTGTTTCTGTGTTGTAAGATAGTACCTTTCTATCAATTTTTAGATTCCACCGATAAGTAGTATCATATGACATTTTTCATTGCCTGATTTATGACACTTAGTATGAATGTATGTAGGTCCTTCTGAGTGGCCCTAAATGGCCTTATTTCATTCACTTCATGGCTGAGTAATATTCCATTGTACATATCTACCATAATTTCTTTATCCATTCTTCCTTCCAAGGACTTTTAGGTAGCTTCTGCGTAGAGGCTCTTGTAAACAGGGCTGCATAAATTTTAGAGTGCCTGGGTCCTGTCAATTTACGTTTTTTTCCAAGATACAGGCCCAGGAGTGGAAGCGCCATATGCTCTGAAGCTCTGGTTTTTAGATTTTTAAGGAATCACCCCCCACTTCTCCAGAGTGACTGTTAGCAATTTAAATTCCCACCATCAGCTTGTCAGGGTTCCCTTTTCTCCACGCCCTGTCCTGCATTTCAGGTTTTACAGTTTGTGAGGTTGGCCATTCTGACTGGTGCGAAGTGATACCTCTTTGTAGTATTAATTTACATTGCCCGCCTGTTTTGTTGGCCAAAAATGGAGTTAAAGGTTTTTCCTGAATATATTAAGGAATAACGCATACGGCCTTTTTGGCAAACTGCATCATTGGCGATGTTCAGCAGCTTTGCATGTGCTTTAATGACGAGTGCAAACTACCCCTTGAAATCCCTTTCCTGCAATTCTGCCTTGCTTACAAGGCCTTTACGAATACTTGGCTCAAGAAATGACTCCATTAGAGGTGTCAATTACAACCCTGCATGTTTGTGAATTGCAGTGCCCCTGAGCACCGGTTTTCAACTTGTTTAGGGAAGCAGACACAAAGGGGCAGGATTTCTACAGACCCATTCCAGTTACTGGGGCACCTGAAGGATAGGGAAATTCTTCTTCCAGGTAGGAAACTAGAGTGGCATATGCCTGTCCAAACATCTAAGGCTTGTGTCTCATTCCATCCCTCCATTCCCCTTCTTCACCGGAAAATTCCAAGCCGTGCAAAACCGGCTGAGTGTGCTGCCTTCCCATAGTGGGGAGACTCTAAGGAAAGGAGCTGGGGAACCCGAATACCAGGAGACGTGGAGATGAGGTGACTTTTCCAAACTCTTCCCGATCAGACGGTGTACCATCCTCTGGATGTGCCATGCATGTTTTAGCTGTAGGAAGGGTCCCCTGCACCTGGAGATATGGGACCCATCGAATGGGGGCCAGGCAGTATTACTCTAAAAGTGCTGCATTTGCTGTCCCATCCTCACGAAGCCTCTCAGACCAACGAGTGTAGAGCCTTAGGTCCCATCCAGCTCTGTGTCTAGATGTGGTCAGTCCAGGTTGCATCACAGCCCTTGAACAAATTTTGTAAGAATTTCTCTCTCTCTCACTGTCTTTATTTTGTTCTTGTTATTTAATTTTATAATGGGGTATAGCTGATTTTCAATACTGTGTTTCTTCCTGCTCTACATCTATCCACTTGATTCACTTAAAGAGACACATCAATAAATTCTTTTACAGATTCTTACCAGTCTTTTTTTTTTTTTAATTTATTTATTTATTTATTTATTTTTGGCTGTGTTGGGTCTTCGTTTCTGTGCGAGGGCTTTCTTTAGTTGCGGCGAGCGGGGGCCACTCTTCATCGCGGTGCGCGGGCCTCTCACTATCGCGGCCTCTCTTGTGGAGCACAGGCTCCAGACGCGCAGGCTCAGTAATTGTGGCTCACGGGCCCAGTTGCTCCGCGGCATGTGAGATCTTCCCAGACCAGGGCTCGAACCCGTGTCCCCTGCATTGGCAGGCAGATTCTCAACCACTGCGCCACCAGGGAAGCCCCTTACCAGTCTTATATATCCTTTTCCGGTGACAACAGTGTGCTGAGTCCAGCTCTTTGAGCTATAGAGTAGGTCCTGTCGAATACCTATTTTGTTTATGGAACCGTATCTGTGCTAATTTCAACCTCCTGGTTTATGCATCACCCCACCCCACCCTTTCTTCTTTAGCAGCCATAAGTGTGTTTTCTAAATGTGTGACTCCGTTTCTGTTTTGTAATTGCGTTCATGTGTAGACATTTTTAGATACTATCTATAAGTGATACCTTATGATAAGTCTCTTTTTATGTCTGACTTATGTCACTTAGAATGATCGTACCTCAGTCTCCACGAGTTGCTGCCACTGGCCTTATTTCATTGATTTAATTGCTGAGTAATATTCCATTGTACATAAGTACCACGTCTTCTTTATCCATTTTTTCCTTCCAAGGACATGTAAGTTGTACCCAAATCGAGGCATTTCTAAACAGAGCAGCCCTAAACTTTGGGGTGCTTGTTTCCTGTCGATTTTTTGGTTTTCCCAAGACATACGCCCATGAGGGGAAGTGCTGTATGCTCTGTAGCTCTGTTTTTTAGATATTTTAGGATACAGCATACACTTCTCAAGAGTGGCCGGTGGCAATTTACATCCCGCCCATCAGCGTATCAAGGCTCCCTTTTCTCCATGGCCTGTCTTGCATTTCTGCTTTTTACACTTTTTCAGGATGGGCCTTTTGACCAATGCGAAACGAGACATTTTTGTATTGCTGATTTGCATTGCCCGCTTGTTTAGTTGGGCAAAAAGGGCGTCTGCGTTTTTTCCAGAATATATTCAGGAAAAAAAGCAGACGCCCTTTTCGGCCAACTGCATCATTGTCGAAGTTCTGCGGATTTTAATGTGATTTCAAGGCGAGTCCAATCTACCTGTGAAAAACTGTTTCCTGTAATTCTGTCTTGCTTTGAAATCCTCTTCGTTGCCTTACCTCAATAAATGTTTAGATGTGAGTTACCATTTTTAACTCTGCAGTTTTGTGAATGCCGTGCTCCTGAGCTCCATTTTCCAAATCGCTTTTTTGGGAGCTGGCCGCAAATACGCAGGATTGCTTAAGGCCCTATTCTGGTTCCGGGGAGCAGGCTGAGCCTGTGGTTAATTCTTCTAACTGATGGGAAATTAGAGTGACATGTGCATGTCCCAACATCTAGAGCTAGTCTCTCATTGGTTCCCCCTCTTCCCGTTCATTCTCCGGACAAATTGCAAACAGTTTGAAACAGGAGGCTAAAGGTGCTGATTCTCCAAGGGGGAGATTGTTCGTAGAGTGGCTGGAATGGCGAACCTGGGGACCAGGAGGTGAGAAATGAGGTGCATATTAGAAACCTTTCCCGATCACACGGTGTACCATTCCCTGGGTTTCCCATGCATGTTTTCACTGTAGGAAGATACCTTTGAACCTAGAGATGTGGGACCCATGGAATGGGTACCACGCAGTATTACTTTAAAGGGTCTGCATTTGCTCACCCTGCCTTAAGAATACTCTCAGCCCCAAGAGTGTGCAACCTTATGTGTCATCCAGCTGTGGGTCTAGATGTGGTCAATCCAGATTGCATCACAGCCCCTGAATGAACTTTGTAAAATTTCTCTCTCTTTCACTGTGTATGCTGTTGTTTTTATTTGTAATTTAATTTTATAATGGGGTTTAGCTGATTTTCACTGCTGTGTTTATGCGACTTTACACCCACTTGATTCACTTAGAGATATCAATACATAGGTTTTAAGATTCTTACTAGTCAGATATATTCTTGTGCGGTGAATAGGGGGTGTTCAGTCCAGTTCACTGAGCAAGGAGTAGGTCTTGTCTGTTACATATTTGCTTTATGGAACGGTATCTGTGCTAATTTCAAACCCTTGTTTTATGCCTCACCCCACCTCACCTTTCCCGTTAAGCAGCCATAGTGTGTTTTCTAAATGTGTGACTCTGTTCTGTTTTGTAATTCCGGTCATGTGTAGCGATTTTTCCATTCCCTCGATAAGTGATATCTTATGATAAGTGTCTTTTTCTGTGTGACTTTTTCCCTTAGAAACATAATTCCTAAATCCACTCATCATGCTTCTACTATCCTTATGACATTGATTTCATGGCTGAGTGATATTCCATTGTACATAAGTACCACAACTGCTTTATCCATTTTTCTCTTATCTGGGATATTTAAGGTGTACTGAAGTGGAGGTTCTTGTAAACAGAGCAGCTCTAAACTTTGGGTTCCTGTATCTCGTTGATTTCTAGTTTTCCCATTTCTTTCGCCCATGAGTGGAAGTGCCCTATGCTCTCTAGCTGTGTTTTTTAGATGTTTTAGGAAACACCATACACTTCTCCAGAGTGGCCGTTGGCAATTTACATTCCGCCCATCAGCCTAACAAGGCTCCTTTTTATCCCTGGCCTGTCCTGCATTTTTGGCTTTTACACTATTTTAGGATGGCCCTAATTACCGATGGGAAGTGAGACTTCTCTGCAGTGCTGATTTGCATTTCCGTCTTGCTTGGTTGGCCAAAAAGGGCATGTGCGTTTTTTCCTGAATATATTCAGAAAAAATGCATACGCCCTTTTTGGCCAAGTGCATCAATGTCGACGTTTTGCCGCTTTTCATGTGCTTTAAAGGCAATTCGTATCTACATCCTGAAATCTATTTCCTGCAATTCTGCCTTGCTTTCAAATCCTCTTCGTTGCCTTCCCTCAATATATTTTTGGAAGAGAGTTATCATTTATAACTCTGCAGGTTTGTGAATTTCAGTGAACCTGAGCTCCATTTTTCAACTGGCTTTTTTGGGAGCAGGCCGCAAAACCGCAGGATTGCTTCAGGCCCTATTCTGGTTCCGTGCGGCAGGCTGAGCCTGTGGTTAATTCTTCTTCCTGACGGGAAATTAGAGTGACTTGTGCCTGTCCCAACACCTAGAGCTAGTCTCTCATGGGTTCCCCCTCTTCCTGTTCATCGTCAGGACAAATTGCAACCGGTACGAAACAGGAGGTTAAAGGTGCTGAATCTCCAAATGGGGAGATTATTAGTAAAGTGGCTGGAATTACGAACCCGAGCGCCAGGAGATGAGAAATGAGGTGCGTTTTAGAAACCTTTCCTGATCACCCGCGTTTACCATTCTCTGGGTTTCCCATGCATGTTTTCGCTGTAAGACGTTTCCCTTTAACCTGGAGATTTGGGACACATGGAATTGGTACCACGCAGTACTACTTTAAAGGGTCTTCGTTTGCTCACACAATCTCACCAAACCTCTCAGCCCCAAGAGTGTCCAGCCTTATGTCTCATCCAGCTGTGGGTCTAGATACGGTCAATCCAGGTTGCTTCAAAGCCCCTGAACGAACTCTGTAAGGATTTCTCTCTCTTTCAATGTCTTTGTTGTTTTTTATTTTTGAAATTTATTTTTATTATGGGGTTTAGCTGCTTTTCACTGCTGTGTTTATGCCATTTTACACCCACTTGATTCACTTACAGAGAGATATCAATACATAGCTTTTAAGATTCTTACTAGTCAGATATAATTTTGTGCGTTGAATAGGGGGTGTGGAGTTCAGTTCACTGAGCAAGGAGTAGGGCTTCTGTGTTACATATTTCGTTTATGGAACGGTATCTCTGCTAATTGCAAACCCTTGTTTTATGCCTCGCCACACCTCACCTTTTCCGTTAAGCAGCCATAGTGAGTTTTCTAAATGTGTGACTGTGTTCTGTGTTGTAATTCAGGTCATGGGTAGCGATTTTTACATTCTCTTTGCAAGTGATATCTTATGATAAGTGTCTTTTTCTCTGTGACTTATTTCACTTAGAAACATGGTACGTAAATCCACTCAGCATGCTGCTACTAGCCTTATGACATTGCTTTCATGGCTGAGTGATATTCCATTGTACATAAGTACCACAACTTCTTTATCAATTTTTCTCTTTCCTGGCATATTTAAGGTGTACCGAAGTGGCCAAAGTGGAAAGTGTGCCTTTCCAAAAATCTAGGGCTTGTCTCTCATTGTTTCTCCTCCTTCCCCTTCATCCTCTGGACAAATTCCAAACTCTGTGCAATAGGATGTTGAAGGTGCTGACATCCTCAAGTGTGGAGAGTGTTAGGAATGGGGCTGGAGGGGTGAACCCGACAACCAGGAGATTAGGAGATGAGGTGACTTTTCCAAAATTTTCCTGAACCAACCGTGTACCATCTTCTGGGTGTCACAGGCATTTTTTAGCTGTATGAAAGGTCCCATGTATGTAAGGAGAACACCAGGGATTTTTCCAAATCAGTGTCTCCCCGAACCCCAATCTGGGGAATTTTTAAGCTACTGGTACATGTATGTTCATTAAGGGACTTGGGCCATAGGCAGAGTCCGAACTTTAGATGATTGAAGTCTTCAGGGTCAGAAACGGTCACCATCGGCCTCCTTTAGGTTCCATTTTATCTGTAGTTGATAGATGATGTTGATATAGATATCTATTATTCAAATTATTTCCTCTTAGGGGTTATTACAAAATATTGAGTATAGTTCCCTGTGCTATACAGTAGTTCCTTGTTGATGATATATTTTATACATAGCAGTGTGTATATATTAATCTGAAAGTGTTAATTTATCCCTCCTCCCACCTTTCCCCTTTGGTAATAAAAAAAATATAAGATTTTATACTTCTCAGAAATCTAGGAGCTGAAAGAGAGGTATCATTTTCAATGGAAAATCATTCAAAACAAGATTGAAACTTCAGCCAAGATTATTACATGTCCATCCTTGGAAAGAAATCACTGCATTTCTCTAATGTTGACCTGACAAATAAGACAAACCCTTCCACTGAACTTGCTTATAATAAAGTGATGGAAATATCAAATGGAAGTGTTAGAAACATCTTATTTTACACGAGCCTTATACACTGCTCTATGTTAATTACAGTTTGGCACACACATATGTTTACTGAAGTTACAGTGTTCTCAAATTCTGTTACTGATCCTGCAGAGTGGGCCCCAACAAGGGTCCCCCTGCCCAGTGTCATTGGAGCCAACAGATCGAGACTGACCTTGGTTCAGAAGCGAAGGAAAACTTTATATTTTGATCAGAGAATGGAGAGGTGGGAGCGTGCGCTCCCCCACGGGCTGTGGGCCAGGCTGCTGTGTAGGGATCCCGTCAGAGTCAGCGGGAGGGACGGGGCGGAGCTCTTGAGGGCCGGGTTGGCTGGAGCTCAGGCTCTGTGTTGCGGAGTCTGCTCTGCATGGGGCCCCGCGAGCTGAGGTGTCGGCCCAGACATTTTGCACTAGGAAATTGGCTCTGAAGTGCCCGGTGTGGGACCTCTGCCTGTGGAAACCTAGGAGCAAGTGAAATTAGACAAAGCACAAAGGAAAAAATTGTCAGACTTTATTTTATTGCCCAGATTCTATTTTTATCTCCCAGGAAATTTTAATGGGCTTTGCCGGTGACAAACCCCTCCTCTGCCTCTTGTTCCATTCCACATTCTTGGGGCGCTGAGGGTGCAGACACCTCTTCTGTAAATGCTTCGTGCTGAGTTAGGTGTCCTCATACCTGGGGGGAGGGGCAGGACTTCTCCCCAGCAGCCTCCAGGTGAGGTTGATTGTCCCCAGGCCTCCTCCCTCACTGCTTGTCCGCCTGAGCACCAGCATTGGAAGTTTTATAGATTCTAATGACCTTTAAGAGTCCAGGAAAGAGATGCACAGGGATGCTGGGGGGGCCGGTTTTACCCTGTTCCACATTGGTTCGGCCCCCTTAGGCTGACGGTTTCTGCCAGCCTAGATGCTCTGACCAGTAGTCTGCGCTTTCTTCAGTTGGGCCACTGAATTAACGTACAAACAGCACCAGGTGTCAGAGCCCTGCTTGCTCAACTCCCAGACAGTCCAGGGCCGGTGGTGATCCAGGACCATGATGGCCACTCAGTCAACGGCCTTTTGAAGTAACCAGGAGTACAGCCGGTCTCATTGGCAGCCGTCACCGTGGTGTCTGTAGGCTTTTCTATGGTGGCAGCCTTATTTACGGGTCCCCTGCCAAGTTTATTAGCTCCGCTCTGGGTTCAGTAAGTCCTGCAAGCAATAGTCTGCTCTTTTGGGGCACACACTTGTGGTTTTCTGAGAGAAGCTCCAGGTCAAGTGATGGTCACACGAGTCGTCATGGGGGCCTGTTGCCCCAGGTTGTCTCTCTGGAGGTTGGAGTTGGAGGGCCTCCTCACTCGAGGTCATTGTGCCCACGGAGCGATCCCTGCAACTTCAGGGCATGGTGGGTGGTTAGAATCACCAAGTGGCGTCCTTTTCCCTTAGGAGGGAGCTGGCTTGTGGGCTGCTCATTTCCAGGTTTTTAGATACCCCCAGTATCCTGGTCGGATGGGGTGGCTGGCCAATGCCTGGAGGGCATTCTTGCGTTGTTCCATTTCAAGTGGTCCCAGTTTTTGCACTAATACTCCAAGGGCGATTCGCCTTCGACCAGGAATGTAAAGGTCAAAGGGTTTAGCTAAATTAGGGAGGTCCAGGGCAAGGGTCTGAATTGACTGCTCTTTCCATTCTTGAAAGGCCGCTTCTGGATTCTATTCAAAAGGATCATCATCTTTTCCTTTCAGTGTTTCATATAGAGGCCCAGCTATTAGACTGTATTTAGGGATCCAGATGCAGCAAACCCCGGTCTCCCCAGGAACCCCTAAGCTGTCTTCTAGTTTTAGGAAGGGTGAGGCTGCAAATGGCTTCTTCCCTTTCCTGGGATGGGCTTCTCTGATCTTCTGTGAGAATGAAGCCCAGGCAGGTCACCTTAGTCTTTGATATTTGAGCCTTTTTCTTGGACACCTTCTATCTTTTATTGGCTAGGTAGTTCAGAGGCCTCCTTAGTAGGGCTGGCGATCAGGATGTCGTCTGCATATTGAAGGAGGGCTCCCTTCTCCAGAGGTAGATCTTTTAGGGCTTTAGCTAACGTTTCCCCAAAGATGGTGTGGGTATTTTTGAACCCCTGGGGCAGGACGGCCCAGCAGTATTGTTTTTGTTGTATGTTGAGTCCTGCCACTCACAGCCAAAATTTCTTGTGACTCTGGGACTAATGGAATACAGAAGAAGGCATCATTGAAGTCTAATACAGAATAGCATGTCCTGGTGGATGGTAGAATGACCAGCAGGGTGTAGGAATTAGGAACTACTGGATGTATATCCTCTGTGGCTTCACTGACTGTCCTGGCGTCCTTTACCAGGTCCCCAGCAGCCCACAGGGCTCTCGTGGTCAGGCCCCTCCCAGGATATGGAGCTCACCTGTGCAGGTAGCCAGCAGCACATGGGGCTCTCATGGTTAGGCCGCTCCCAGGATATGGAGCTCACCTGGGCAGGTACCCTGGCAGGGCTGGGCACACAGGAACCGTGCACATAGTCCTCATTGCAGAGCACCCCCAGCACACCTGTCGCTCAGAGCTGACACAGAGCACCTCCGAGCAGGGCTTGAACTAACACACAGCAGCTCCGACATGTCTGTGACCCTAGCCTTCTCTCTGTGCGGCCTCCCTCCACCTGGTCTTCCAGGGGCTTCCACTGCAGCCGGGGCACCAGGCCTCTGTCTCCACCCACCAACCCTCCTCTCCCTGACTCCTGGGTTCCTCTCATTAGGAGAGGGTCTTCTTGAAGTTGTCTCCCACTCATGGACCAGATAAAATGATTAGAAAACAAGCCAGGGCTGCCGCCCCTTGTCTATCCTGACTCTCGGGACCCTACACCTGTTCCTTGGATCTGGCCGGTGCAGCAAGGCCCATTTTCTGCAACTCTGAGCCCCTGAGGGGCGAGGATTGGCTGACCTGGGCAGCCTGACCCGGACGGCCAGCCCTTCCCAGGTGTGCCTGGGTTGAGGTCAATATAAACACCCCTCCAGGCAGCAAAAGCCTCTGCAACTGTGCCTGACGCCATATTCTCTGCCCCGTCAGCAGTCTCGGGATTGGGCTGGTGGGAGGGAGTAGGGCCCAGGGCTCTATGAGTGGCCCCGTGTGAGTGGGGCTCTGCTGGACTTTCTGCAGGAGTTGCCGGGCTACCCCCTGCTAAAGAAGAGGATGTGTCACCCATACCTGCTGCTGGAATTTCTCCCCGGGCAGAGGTGAGGAAGGAAAAAAGCACTGGGGGCCGGGACAGGAGGGGTACCTCAGGCAGGGAAATGGAACGCTTCCAGAAGAGCGACCGGGGCCAGGACATTCCTGGCTGGCCTGCAGACACCAAGTTGGCCTGCGTGCTGTCGCTGGTGTGACTCCAAGCCCCTTTCTCTAGGCTTTAAAGTCTTTGCACACATTCAGGTGTTTTACCTGGGAAGGGTGGGAAAAGTTCAGCAGCAGCTGGCCTGTGGCTCAGCTCACGTTTACTCAGAGACGCCTTCTCACGGTCCCCCAGCTTTGCAATGAGGACGCTCCTTGCGGGGGGGCTGCTGGTTGCATGGGAGACGATTCCCCACCTCTGACCAACTTCAGAATTGTTTACCACTGGAGCAAGTGCCCTGATAGGGTTTTCCTCTGTATGGCCAGTGGGTTCTGTTTTTTTTTTTTTTTCTTTTTTGGTTCAAGGTAGGTTTTATTCCTCTTTTTGTATTTATAGATATAAGCATGGAAAAAATTCATTCATATAAATACGTCTATGGGAAGGACAGAACTTTTTTTCTGTTTTTTTTTTTTAAGATTATTTATTTTTTAATTTTTGAATTTTATTTTATTCATTTTTTTATACAGCAGGGTCTTATTGGTTATCTATTTTATACATATAAGTGTATATATGTCAATCCCAGGCTCGCAGTTCATCCCACCACCACCACCCTGCCACTTTCCCCCCTTGGTGTCCATACATTTGTTCTCTACATCTGTGTCTCTATTTATGCCTTGCAAACCGGTTCATCTGTACCATTTTTCTAGGTTCCACATGTATGCGTTAATATACGATATTTGTTTTTCTCTTTCTGACTTACTTCACTCTGTATGACAGTCTCTAGATCTATCCACGTCTCTACAAATGACCCAATTTCATTCCTTTTTATGGCTGAGTAATATTCCATTTTATATATGTACCACATCTTTTCCATTTGTCTATCTATGGGCATTTAGGTTGCTTCCATGACCTGGCTATTGTAAATAGTGCTGCAATGAACATTGTGGTGAATGTGTCTTTTTGAATTATGGTTTTCTCTGGGTATATGCCCAGTAGTGGGATTGCTGGGTCATATGGTAATTCTATTTTTAGTTTTTTAAGGAACCTCCATACTGTTCTCCATAGTGACTGTATCAATTTACATTCTCACAAATAGTGTAAGAGGGTTCCCTTTTCTCCACACCCTCCCCAGCATTTGTTGTTTGTAGATTTTCTGATGATGCCCATTCTAACTTGTGTGAGGTGATACCTCATTGTAGTTTTGGTTTATATTCCTCTAATAATTAGTGATGTTGAGCAGCTTTTCATGTGCTTCTTGGCCATCTGTATGTCTTCTTGGGACAAATGTCTATTTACATCATCTGCCCATTTTTGGATTGGGTTGTTTGTTTTTTTTACTGTTGAGCTGCATGAGCTGTTTATATATATTGGACATTAATCCTTTGTCCATTGATTCATTTGCAAATATTTTCTCCCATTCTGAGGGTTGTCTTTTCGTCTTGTTTGTAGTTTCCTTTGCTTTCCAAAAGCTTTTAGGTTTCATTTGCTCCCATTTGTTTATTTTTGTTTTTTATTCCATTACTCTAGGAGGTGGATCAAAAAAGATCTTGCTGTGATTTACGTCAAAGAGTATTCTTCCTATGTTTTCCTCTAAGAGTTTTATAGTGTCCGGTCTTACATTTCGGTCTCTAATCCATTTTGAGTTTATTTTTTGTGTATGGTGTTTGGGAGTGTTCTAATTTCATTCTTTTACATGTAGCTGTCCATTTTTCCCAGCACCACTTATTGAAGAGACTGTCTTTTCTCCATTGTATATCCTTGCCTCCTTTGTCATAGATTAGTGGACCATAGGTGTGTAGGTTTGTCTCTGGGCTTTCTTTTTTTTTTCTTTTACATCTTTATTGGAGTATAATTGCTTTACAATTGTGTGTTAGTTTCTGCTGTATAAAAAAGTGAATCAGCTATACGTATACATATAACACCATATCTCCTCCCTCTTGCACCTCCCTCTCACTCCCTTTTCCCACCCCTTTAGGTGGTCACAAAGCACCGAGCTGATCTCCCTGTGCTATGTGTCTGTTTCCCAGTAGCTATCAATTTTACATTTGGTAGTGTATATATGTCCATACCACTCTCTCACTTTGTCCCAGCTTACCCTTCCCCCTCCCCGTGTCCTCAAGTCCTTTCTCTACGTCTGTGTCCTTAATCTTTTCCTGCCCCTAGGTTCTTCATAAACTTTTTTTCTTTTAGATTCCATATATATGTGTTAGCATACAGTATTTGTTTTTCTCTTTCTGACTTACTTCACTCTGTAGGACAGACTTTAGGTCCATCCATCTCACTACAAATAACTCAATTTCATTTCTTTTTATGGCTGAGTAATATTCCATTTTATATTGAAGATGTGCAACATCTTTTTTACCCATTCATCAGTTGATGGACACTTAGGTTGCTTCCATGTCCTGGCTATTGCAGATAGAGCTGCAATGAACATTGTGGAACATGACTCTTTTTGAATTATGGTTTTCTCCAGGTATATGCCCAGTAGTGGGATTGCTGTGTCATATGGTAGTTGTATTTTTAGTTTTTTAAGGAACCTCCATACTGTTCTCGATAGTGGCTGTATCAATTTACACTCCCACCAACGTTGCAAGAGGGTTCCCTTTTTTCCCCACCTCTGCAGCATTTATTGTTTGTAGATTTTTTTGATGATGGCCATTCTTACCTGTGTGTGGTGATACCTCATTGTAATTTCGAATTGCATTTCTCTAATGATCAGTGATGTTGAGCATTCTTTCATGTGTTTGTTGGCAATCTGTATATCTTCTTTGGAGAAATGTCTATTTAGGTCTTCTGCGCATGTTTGGATTGGGTTGTTTGGTTTTGTGATATTGAGCTACATGAGCTGCTTTTTGGAGATTAATCCTTTGCCATTTGCTTCATTTGAAAATATTTTCTCCCATTCTGATGGTTGTCTTTTCGTCTTGCTTATGTTTTCCTTTGCAGTGCAAAAGATTTTAAGTTTCATTAGGTCCCATTTTTTTATTTTTGTTTTTATTTCCATTTATCTAGGAGGTGGGTCAAAGAAGGATCTTGCTGTGATTTATGTCATAGACTGTTCTGCTTATGTTTTCCTCTAAGAGTTTTATAGTGGCTGGTCTTACATTTAGGTCTCTAATCCATTTTGAGTTTATGTTTGTGTATGGTGTTAGGGAGTGTTCTAATTTCATTCTTTTACATGTAGCTGTCCAGTTTTCCCAGCACCACTTACTGAAGACACTGTCTTTTCTCCATTGTATACCCTTTCCTCCTTTGTCATAGATTAGTTAACCATAGGTACGTGGGTTTATCTCTGTGCTTTCTATCCTGTTCTATTGATCTCTATTTCTGTTTTTGTGTCAGTACCATATTATCTTGATTACTGTAGCTTTGTAATATAGTCTGAAGTCTGGAAGTCTGATTCCTCCAGCTCTTTTTTTTTCCCCTCAAGACTGCTTTGGCTATCCGGGGTCTTTTGTGTCTCCCTACAAATTTTAAGATTTTTTTTTCTAATTCTGTAGAAAATGCCAAAGGTATTTTGATAGGGATTGCATTGAATCTGTAGATTGCTTTGGGTAGTATAGTTTTTTTCACAATATTGATTCTTCTAATCCAAGAACATGGTATATGTCTCCATCTGTTTATATCATCTTTGATTTCTTTCATCAGTGTCTTATAGTTTTCTGAGTACAGGGCTTTTAGTTCCTTAGTTAGGTTTATTCCTAGGTATTTTATTCTTTTTGTTGCAGTGGTAGTGGGATTCTTTCCTTAATTTCTCCTTCTGTTCTTTCATTGTTAGTGTATAGGAATGCAAGCAATTTCTGTGCATTAATTTTGTATCCTGCAACTTTACCAAATTCATTGATTAACTCCAGTGGTTTTCTGGTGGCATCTTTAGGATTCTCTATCTATGATATGATGTCATCTGCAAACAGTGACAATTTTACTTCTTCTTTTCCTTTTTGTATTCCTTTTATTTCTTTTTCTTCTCTGATTGCCATGGCTAGGACTTCCAAAGCTATGTTGAATAGTAGTGGTGAGAGTGGACATCCTCGTCTTGTTCCTGATCTTAGAGGAAACGCTTTCAGTTTTTCACCATTGAGAATGCTGTTTGCTGTGGGTTTGTCATATATGGCCTTTATTATGTTGTGGTAGTTTCCCTCTGTGCCCACACTCTGCAGAGTTTTTATCATAAATTGGTGTTGAATTTTCTCATAATCTTTTCCTGCATCTATTGAGATGATCATATGGTTTTATTCTACAATTTGTTAATATGGTGTATCACATTGATTTGTGTATATTGAAGAATCCTTGCATCCCTGGGATAAACCTCACTTGATCCTTTTAATGTATGATCCTTTTAATGTGTTGTTTGGTTCTGTTTGCTAGTATTTTGTTGAGGATTTTTACATCTATATTCATCAGGGATATTGGTCTATAATTTTCTTTCCTTGTAGTATCTTTGTCTGGTTTTGGTATCAGGGTGATGGTGGTCTCATAGAATGCGTTTGGGAGTGTTCCTTCCCCTGCAATTGTTTTGAAGAATTTGAGAAGGCTGGGTGATAGCTCTTCTGTAAATGTTTGATAGAATTCACCTGTGATGCCATCTGGTTCTGGACTTTTGTTTGTTGGAAGATTTTTAATCACAGTTTCAATTTCATTGCTTGTGATAGGTTTGTTCATATTCTCTATTTCTTCCTGATTCAGTCTTGGAAGGTTATCCCTTTCTAAGAATTTGTCCATTTCTTCCAGATTGTCCGTTTTATTGGCATAGAGTTGCTTGTAGTAGTCTCTTAGGATGCTTTGTATTCCTGTGGTGTCTGTTGTAACTTCTCCTTTTTCACTTCTAATTTTGTTGATTTGAGTCCTCTCCCTCTCTTTCTTGAGTCTGGCTAAAGGCTTATCATTTTTGTTTATCTTCTCAAAGAACCAGCTTTTAGTTTTATTGATCTTTGCTTTCGTTTCCTTTGTTTCTATTTCATTTATTCCTGCTCTGATCTTTATGATTCCTTTCCTTCTACTAACTTTGGGTTTTGTTCTTCTTTCTCTAGTTCCTCTAGGTGTAAGGTTAGATTGTTTATTTGAGATTTTTCTTGTTTCTTGAGGTAGGCTTGTATTGCTATAAACTTCCCTCTTAGAACTGTTTTTGCTGCATCCCATAGGTTTTGGATCATCGTGTTTTTGTTGTCATTTGTCTCTAGGTAGTTTTTGATTTCCTCTTTTATTTCTTCAGTGATCTCTTGGTTATTTAGTAACGTATTGTTTAGCCTCTATGTGTTTGTGTTTTTTACGGTTTTTTCCCTGTAATTGATTTCTAATCTCATAGCATTGTGGTCGGAACAGCTGCTTGATATGATTTCAGTTTTCTTAAATTTACTGAGGCTTTTTTGCGACCCGAGATGTGATCTATCCTGGAGAATGTTCCGTGTGCAGTTGAGAAGAACATGTAATCTGCTGTTTTTGGATGGAATGTCCTATAAATATCAATTAACTCTATCTGGTCTATTGTGTCATTTAAAGCTTGTGTTTCTTTATTAATTTTCTGTCTGGATGATCTCCACTGGGGTAAGTGAGCTGTTAAAGTCCCCCGCTATTATTGTGTTACTGTTGATTTCCTCTTTTATAGCTGTTAGCAGTTGCCTTATATATTGAGGTGCTCCTATGTTGGGTACATATATATTTATAATTGTTATATCTTCTTCTTGGATTGATCCCTTGACCATTATGTAGTGTCTTTCCTTGTCTCTTGTAACATTCTTTATTTTAAATTCTATTTTATCTGATATGAGTATTGCTACTCCAGCTTTCTTTTGATTTTCATTTGCATAGAATATATTTTTCCATCGCCTCACTTTCAGTCTGTATGTGTCCCTAGGTCTGAAATGGGTCTCTTGTAGACAGCATATATATGGGTCTTGTTTTTGTATCCATTCAGAGAGCCTGTGTCTTTTGGTTGGAACATTTAGTCCATTCATTTTTAAGGTAATTATCGATACGTATGTTCCTATTACTATTTTCTTAATTGTTACGGGTTTGTCTTGGTGGGTCCTTTTCTTCTCTTGTGTTTCCCACTTAGAGAAGTTCCTTTAGCATTTGGTGTAGAGCTGGTTTCATGGTGCTGAATTCTCTTAGCTTTTGCTTGTCTGTAGGACTTTTGATTTCTCTGTGAAATCTGAATGAGATCCTTTCTGGGTGGAGTACTCTTGGTGGTAGGTTCTTCCCTTTTATCACTTTAAATTTATCATGCCACTCCCATCTGGCTTGTAGATTTTCTGCTGAGAAATCAGCTGTTATGGGAGTTCCCTTGTATGTTATTTGTCATTTTTCCCTTGTTGCTTTCAATAATTTTTCTTTGTCTTTAATTTTTGTCAATTTGGTTACTATGTGTCTTGGCATTTTTCTCCTTTGGTTTATCCTGCCTGGGACTCTCTGCACTTCCTGGACTTGGGTGGCTATTTCTTTTCCCATGCTAGGGAAGTTTTTGACTATAATCTCTTCAAATATATTCTTGGGTCCTTTCTCTCTCTTTTCTCCTTCTGGGACCCCTATAATGTGAATGTTGTTGCGTTTAATGTTGTCCCAGAGGACTCTTAGGGTGTCTTCATTTATTTTCATTCTTTTTCTTTATTCTGTTCCATGGCAGTGATTTCCACCTTTCTGTCTTCCAGGTCACTTATCCGTTCTTCTGCCACAGTTATTCTGCTACTGATTCCTTCTAGTGTATTTTTCATTTCAGTTATTATATTATTCACCTCTGTTTGTTTGTTCTTTAATTCTTCTAGGTGTTTGTTCCTTAATTCTTCTAGGTCTTTGTTAAGCATTTCTTGCATCTTCTCGATCTTTGCCTCCATTCTTTTTCCAAGGTCTTGTATCATCTTCACTATCATTATTCAGAATTCTTTTTCTGGGAGGTTCCCTATCTCCACCTCATTTCGGTTTTTTTTCTGGGGTTTTATCTTGTTCCTTGATCTGGTATAAAGTCCTCTGCCTTTTCATTTTGTCTATCTTTCTGTGAATGTGGTTTTCCTTCCACAGGCTTCAGAATTGTAGTTCTTCTTGCTTCTGCTGTCTGCTCTCCAGTGGATAAGTCTATTTTAGAGGCTTGTGCAAGCTTCCTGATGGGAGGGACTGGTGATGGGTAGAGCTGGGTGTTGCTTTGGTGGGCAGAGCTTTAATCCGCTTGTCTGCGCATTAAATAAAACTTTAATAAAAAAGTTTAATCTGCTTGTCTGCTGATGCATGGGGCTGGGTTCCCTCCCTGTTGGTTGTTTGGCCTGAGGCAACCCAGCCCTGGAGGCTACCTTGCTCTTGGTGGGGCTAATGGCGGACTCTGGGAGGGCTCACACCAAGGAGTATTTCCCAGAACTTCTGCCGCCAGTGTCGTTGTCCTCACGGTGAGCCACAGCCACAGCCACCACCTGCCTCTACAGGAGACCCTCTAAAACTAGCAGGTAGTTCTGGTCATTCTCTTACGGGGTCACTGCTCCTTCCCCTGGGTCCTGATGTGCACACTACTTTGTGTGTGCCCTCCAAGAGTGGAGTATCTGACTGGAGTTGAGACTCTGAGACTCTGCGTGGAGTCGCACAGACTCTGGGTCCTGTGAAGCTTCGATGTTTTGTGGTTCTAGAAATCCTATAGGAGACGGTCCACAGCAGGTGAAGCTAATGCTGTCAGTAGAGGTGCTAAAGCCAAAGATCTGCAGTTCCGACTAGAGGTGCCGATGTACATACAGGACAGAATCATCTCGTGTGAATGTAGTTCAGGCATGTTTAAGATGAATGCAGCCATGTTAATGCCTACCATATTCTATTTGAGCCTCTCCTCAGGGACCCCCTCCTCAGTTCCTGAGGCTCCTGTAAGTCATGTACAGGGGACTGGAGAGTGGGCTCTGTCCAGTCTGAGCCCTGAGTTACACTGTGTGTATCTTAGGATACTTTGTATTTCTGTGGTGTCTGTTGTAACATCATCTCTGTCATTTCAGGTTTATTTGGGCTCTCTCTTTTTTAAAAAAACATACTACTGTTGTCTTTTATTCTTTACAGAAGTTTAATAAGTGTTTGATCTACTATCCTTACTCTATGTATACTTTTTGCAGCGAGATTTTTACTTTGTTTTCTTGTTCCTATCAATAATTAGTGAGACTTCTTTTAAGCTATCTTCAACATTGCTTATAAAGCTGCTTTATTAGTGATGACAGAGCCTTAATGGAAGTCATGTTCTGGTTGTAAATTAGAATACAATGTGCCAGCAAAAAGCCCCTTAAGTTTATGTCTCATTACTTCTTGTTCTTTTTTTAATTTAATTTTTATTTTTTATCAGAGCAAATTTGATTAAAATGTTTTGTTTCTTCTAGGTGTGCAAGATGTGATTCTTTTAAACATATGCATATATCTATTCTTCTTTGGATCATTTTCCCATGTAGGTTATGACACACTGTTGAGTAATCTTCTCTTGGTATTACATAGGTCTTTGGTGATTACATATTTCACATGTGTTTCTATATCTATCTTAACCCCAATATCCTAATGTATCCAATCCTCACACCTTTCCATTTGGTGAACCATAAGCTTATTTAATGAATCTGTGATTGCATTTCTCTGTGGAAATATCTTCATTGGTATCAATTTTTAGCAAAGACCTATAAGTGGTATTATAGGATATGTGTCTTTTGCTTTCTGACTCAGTAAAATTTGCCTGATTACCTCAAGAATCATACATGGTGCTGCAAATGGCATTGTTTCATTTTTTTCTCTGGCTAATATTCCATCTGTACGCGTACCAGTTCTTCTTTGACCATGCACCTCTTGATGGACTTTTTGGTTGTGTCCATGTCTTGGCTATTGTAATACTGCTGCAATGCACATTTGCTTGCCTGTGTCTTTCCAGTTTTATCTTCTTATGTTATAGGACAAGGAGTGGGCTTGCTGTATCATATGGTAGTTCAGTGTGTACATTTTAAAGGCACCACCATTCAGTTCTCATTAGTGGCTCTTTCCAGGTTACGTCCCACTTAAAGTTGAGGGTATGCATTTCTCCAAAACACCTTCAATATTTATTGTTTGTAGTTTTCTTGCTGATGGTTATTCTGACAGGTGCGAGCTGATACCTCTTTGTGGTTGAATTTGCATGTGTCCCATAGTCTGTTGAAATTGACCTTTAAAGCATGTCGTTTTTATTTATCAAACTGTGATTACAGCTTAGATCTTGGATTTGCATGTGGCTACTAATTCCTTATACTGAGCTTTAGGCATGTCCTGTTTTTTCTTTCCCTATTTTTTATTAAAGAGTGAGTACAACTTCCCTCTTCATATTGACGTGTTGAAAAATTTGTCATGTGTTGAATTTTCTTGCCTATTCCCTACCCCAGGGCATTTTTTGAGGGCAGGTGTCATTTACAGCCCGGCAGGCCTTGTGACTATTAAGCAACCATTAGCACTGGATTTAAAGCTGCTGTTGTGGGAAACAGCCACGAGGCGGCAGCATTATTACGTTCTCAACTCTTGTTACTAGGGCAACAGACTCTTCCTGGAGGTCGAGATCAGAGGTTGTAAATTAGAGTGGAATGTGCTGGGGTAAGCTCTCAGAAGGTTATGTCTCCTTACTTATGTTTGTGTTTAAAATTTAATTTATATTTCTTACCGGAGTAAATTTGATTAGAGTGTTGTGATTGTCTGACTGTACAGAATCTGCTCAATGATTCATACATATGTCTGTTCATTTTTGGATCCTGTTACAATGTATGTTATTACAGAATGTTGAGTAGACCTCGCTTGGTATTTACTAGTTGTTTTCTCATTATATATTTTATATGTATTGGTGATTATATAATTCATATAGTTTATATGTTATATGTTAATAGACATTTAACATACATTAGTATATGTATGTTAGCCCCATAATCCTAATTTATCCATCCTCCCACCTTTCAATTTGGTTAACCATTAGTTTGTTTTATAAGTCTGTGAGGGTGTTTTTCTGTGGAAATATGTGCATTGGTAGCAATCTTAGGATAACATGTATAAACGATACCGTAGGATATTTGTCATTCCCTTTTGACTTACTTAACCCAATATGATTACTTCTAGGCTCATCTGCACTCCAGAAAACGGCACTGTTCATTTTTTTCCCGAGGCTACAATTTCATTCGCTACGTATACCGCTTGTTCTTTGTCCATTTATCTGTTGATGGACATTTTGTTTGCTTGCCTGTCTTGGCTATTGTAAATATGGCTGCAGTGCATGATTTCCTGTCTGTGCCTGTCCGATTCTGGTCTTCTTAGAGTATAGGCCCATTAGGGTATCGGCCGCAACATGTGGTAGCTCAGTTTTTACCTTTTAAATGAAGCTCCATTCTGTTCTCATGATTAGCTGTTACCAGTTTACATCCAACCAACAGCATAGTGGCTATGCCTTTCTCCACTAACCCGTCAGCATTCATTGTTTGTAGACTTTTTACGGATGGCATTTTGAATACTGGGTGTCGAAATCTCTTTGTAGTTTGGATTTGCATCCAACCAATAATTCCTGATATTGAGCTTTTATCCATGTTCTTCTTTTTTATAAATAACAGAGTGAGTAACACTTACCTGTTCAAACTCTTTTCTTGCAAAGTTTTCCGTGTTGTGTATTTTTTGGCCATTCCCAACCCCAACATATTTTTTGAGGGCATGAGTCATTTACAGCCCTGCAGTTCTTGTGAATATTAGTGACCATTAGCTGTAGATTGAAAGCTGCTGTTTGAGGAAACGGCCTTAGGGTGGCAGCATTTCTACGTTGCCAACTCTGCTTGCTAGGGAAACAGAACCTTGCTGCAAGTTGTGCTTTTTGGTAGCAGATTAGAGTGGAATGTGCCAGGAGAAACCCCCGTAAGGTTTAGCCTCCTTAATTCTTGTTTGTGTCTTTAAGTTGTAGTTTTTATCAGAGGAAATTTGATTGAAAAATGTCTTTTATTCTGGGTGAACGGAATCTTGTTCATTTACACATATACATATATCTATTGATCTTTGGGTCCTTTTCCATGTAGCTTATTACAGAGTGTTGAGTTCACCACACTTGGTATTCCATAGGTCTTTGGGGATGATATATTTTATATATATTAGTATATGTTTGTTAACCCCAATATCCTAATTTATCCATTCCTCACACCTTTTCTTTGGCTTAAACATAAGTTTGTCTTCTCAATGTGAGATTGTCTTTCTCTGTGGAAATATGTTCATTTTTATGAATTTTCAGATGACATAAGTGATATCCTAGGACATTTGTCTCTCGCATTCTGACTTCACGTTGTGTGATTATCTCTCGGCTCATCTGTGGTGCTGCCTCTGCCATTCTTTTATTTTTTTTCGTGACTAATATTCCAATGTGTCCATATACCACTTCTTCTTTGTCCATTCATTTGTTTATGGACCTTTTTTTTGCTTCCATGTCTTGGCTACTTCAATATTGCTGCAGTGCACATTTGCCTGCCTCTGTCTTTCCAATTCTGGTTGTCTTAGGTTATAGGCCCAAAAGTTGTGCTGCCGCGTCAAATGGTAGCTCAATTTTTACCCTTTAAACCAGCTCGGTTCAATTTTCGTTAGTGCTGATACCACTTTACATCCCAACAGCAGCTAGAAGGTACACAGTTCTCTAAAACCCCTTCAGCATTTATAGTTTGTAGACTTTTTGCTGATGGTCGTTTGACTGGTGTGAGCTGAAACCTTTCTGGAGGTTGGATTTGCATGTGGCTACTAATTCCTTATAATGAGCTTTAGGCATGTCCTGTTTTTTGTATCCCTTTTTTTTCTTAAAGAGTGAGTACAACTTCCCTCTTCATATTGACTTCTTGAAAAATTTGTCATGTGTTGAATTTTCTTGCCTATTCCCTACCCCAGGGCATTTTTTGAGGGCAGGTGTCATTTACAGCCCTGAAGGCCTTTGTGACTATTAAGCAACCATTAGCACTGGATTTAAAGCTGCTGTTGTGGGAAGCAGCCACGAGGCGGCAGCATTATTACGTTCTCAACTCTTGTTACTAGGGCAACAGACTCTTCCTGGAGGTCGTGTTCAGAGGTTGTAAATTAGAGTGGAATGTGCTGGGGTAAGCTCTCAGAAGGTTATGTCTCCTTACTTATGTTTGCTTTTTAAAATTAATTTATATTTATTACTGGAGTAAATTTGATTAGAGTGTTGTGATTGTCTGGCTGTACAGAATCTGCTCAATGATTCATACATATGTCTGTTCATTTTTGGATCCTGTTACAATGTATGTTATTACAGAATGTTGAGTAGACCTCGCTTGGTATTTACTAGTTGTTTTCTCATTATATATTTTATATGTATTGGTGATTATATAATTCATATAGTTTATATGTTATATGTTTATAGACATTTAACATACATTAGTATATGTATGTTAGCCCCATAATCCTAATTTATCCATCCTCCCACCTTTCAATTTGGTTAACCATTAGTTTGTTTTATAAGTCTGTGAGGGTGTTTTTCTGTGGAAATATGTGCATTGGTAGCAATCTTAGGATAACATGTATAAACGATACCGTAGGATATTTGTCATTCCCTTTTGACTTACTTAACCCAATATGATTACTTCTAGGCTCATCTGCACTCCTGAAAACGGCAGTGTTCATTTTTTTCCCGAGGCTACTATTCCATTCGGTACGTATACCGCTTGTTCTTTGTCCATTTATCTGTTGATGGACATTTTGTTTGCTTGCCTGTCTTGGCTATTGTAAATATGGCTGCAGTGCATGATTTCCTGTCTGTGCCTTTCCGATTCTGGTCTTCTTAGGGTATAGGCCCATTAGGGGTTCGGCCGAAACATATGGTAGCTCAGTTTTTACCTTTTAAATGCAGCTCCATTCTGTTCTCATGGTTAGCTGTTACCACTTTACATCCAACCAACAGCATAGTGGCTATGCCTTTCTCCACTAACCCGTCAGCATTCATTGTTTGTAGATTTTTACGGATGGCATTTTGAATATTGGGTGGCGAGATCTTTTTGGAGTTTGGATTTGCATCCAACCAATAATTCCTGATATTGAGCTTTTATCCATGTTCTTCTTTTTTTTAAATAACAGAGTGAGTAACACTTACCTCTTCAAACTGGTTTCTTGAAAAGTTTTCCGTGTTTTGAACTTTTTTGGCCATTCCCAACCCCAGGACATTTTTTGAGGGCATGAGTCATTTACAGCCCTGCAGTCCTTGTGAATATTAGTGACCATTAGCAGTAGATTGAAAGCTGCTGTTTGAGGAAACGGCCTTAGGGTGGCAGCATTTCTACGTTGCCAACTCTCCTTGCTAGGGAAACAGAACCTTGCTGCAAGTTGTGCTTTTTGGTTGCAGATTAGAGTGGAATGTGCCAGGTCAAACCCCCGTAAGGTTTAGCCTCCTTAATTCTTGTTTGTGTCTTTAAGTTGTAGTTTTTATCAGAGGAAATTTGATTGAAAAATGTCTTTTGTTCTAGGTGTACTGAATCTTGTTCATTTAAACATATACATATATTTATTGATCTTTGTGTCCTTTTCCATGTCGGTTATTACAGAGTATTGAGTAGGCCACTCTTGGTATTCCATAGGTCTTTGGGATTGATATACTTTACATGTACTAGTATATGTTTGTTAGCCCCAATATCCTAATTTCTCCAATCCTCACACCTTTTCTTTGGCTTAACCATAAGTTTGTCTTCTCAATGTGAGATTGTCTTCCTCTGTGGAATTATTTTCATTTTTATGAATTTTCAGATGACATAAGTGATATCCTAGGACATTTGTCTCTCGCATTCTAACTTACTTCACGTTGTGTGATTATCTCTAGCCTCATCTGTGGTGCTGTCTATGCCATTCTTTTATTTTTTTTTATGACTAATATTCCAATGGGTCCATATACCACTTCTTCTTTGTCCATTCATTTCTTTATGGACCTTTTTCTTGCTTCCATGTCTTGGCAACTTAAATATTGCTGCGGTGGACATTTGCCTGCCTCTGTCTTTCCGATTCTGCTGGTCTTAAGATATAGGCCCAAAAGGTGCTCTGCCGCGTCATATGGTGGCTCAATTTTTACCTTTTATAGCAGCTCCGTTCAGTTTTCGTTAGTGCTGATACCACTTTACAAACCACCAGCAACTAGAAGGTACACAGTTCTCTAAAACCCGTTCAGCGTTTATAGTTTTTAGACATTTTGCTGATGGTCATTTGACTGGTGTGAGCTGAAACCTTTCTGGAGGTTGGATTTGCATGTGGCTACTAATTCCTTATACTGAGCTTTAGGCATGTCCTGTTTTTTCTTTTCCTTTTATTTCTTAAAGAGTGAGTACAACTTCCCTGTTCATATTGACTTCTTGAAAAACTTGTCATGTGTTGAATTTTCTTGCCTATTCCCTACCCCAGGGCATTTTTTGAGGGCAGGTGTCATTTACAACACTGCAGGCCTTGTGACTATTAAGCAACCATTAGCACTGGGTTTAAAGCTGCTGTTGTGGGAAACAGCCACAAGGCGTCAGCATTATTACGTTCTCAACTCTTGGTACTAGGGCAACAGAGTCTTCCTGGAGGTAGTGTTGCGAGGTTGTAAATTAGAGTGGAATGTGCTGGGGCAAGCCCTCAGAAGGCTATGTCTCCTTACTTATGTTTGTCTTTTAAATTTAATTTATATTTCTTATCGGAGTAAATTTGATTAGAGTGCTGTGATTTTCTGGCTGTACAGAATCTGCTCAGTGATTCATACATATGTCTGTTCATCTTTGGATCCTGTTACCATGTATGTTATTACAGAATGTTGAGTAGACCTCCCTTGGTGTTTGGTAAGTGTTTTGTCATTATATATTTTATATGTATTGGTGATTATATAATTCATATAGTTTATATGTTATATGTTTATAGACACTTAACATACGTTAGTATATGTATGTTAGCCCCAAAATCCTAATTTATCCATCCTCCCGCCTTTCATTTTGGTTAACCATTTGTTTGTTTTATAAGTCTGTGAGTGTCTTTTTCTGTGGAAATATGTTCGTTGGTAGCAATCTTAGAATAACATGATAAATGATACCATAGGATATTTGTCATTCCCTTTGACTTACTTAACGCAACATGGTTACTTCTAGGCTCATCTGCACTCCTGAAAACGGCACTGTTCATTTTTTTCCCGAGGCTACAATTTCATTCGGTACGTATACCGCTTGTTCTTTGTCCATTTATCTGTTGATGGACATTTTGTTTGCTTGCCTGTCTTGGCTATTGTAAATATGGCTGCAGTGCATGATTTCCTGTCTGTGCCTTTCCGATTCTGGTCTTCTTAGGGTATAGGCCCATTACGGATCGGCCGCAACATATGGTAGCTCAGTATTTACCTTTTAAATGCAGCTCCATTCTGTTCTCATGATTAGCTGTTACCCGTTTACATCCAACCAACAGCTTAGTGGGTATGCCTTTCTCAACTAACCCGTCAGCATCCATTGTTTGTAGACTTTTTACAGATGGCATTTTGAATATTGTGTGGCGAGATCTGTTTGGAGTTTGGATTTGCATCCAACCAATAATTCCTGATATTGAGCTTTTATCCATGTTCTTCTTTTTTATAAATAACAGAGTGAGTAACACTTACCTCTTTAAACTGTTTTCTTGAAAAGTTTTCCGTGTTGTGAACTCTTTTGGCCATTCCCAACCCCAGGACATTTTTTGAGAGCATGAATCATTTACAGCCCTGCAGTCCTTGTGAATATTAGTGACCATTAGCTGTAGATTGCAAGCTGCTGTATGAGGAAACGGACTTAGGGTGGCAGCATTTCTACGTTGCCAACTCTGCTTGCTAGGGAAACAGAACCTTGCTGCAAGTTGTGCTTTTTGGTTGCAGATTAGAGTGGAATGTGCCAGGACAAACCCCCGTAAGGTTTAGCCTCCTTAATTCTTGTTTCTGACTTTAAGTTGTAGTTTTTATGAGAGGAAATTTGATTGAAAAATGTCTTTTGTTCTAGGTGAACAGAATCTAGTTCATTTACACATATACATATATCTATTGATCTTTGGGTCCCTTTCCATGTAGGTTATTACAGAGTGTTGACTAGACCACTCTTGGTATTCCATAGGTGTTTGGAGATGATATACTTTATATGTACTAGTATATGTTTGTTAGCCCCAATATCCTAATTTCTCCATTCCTCACATATTTTCTTTGGCTTAACCAAAAGTTTGTCTTCTCAATGTGAGATTGTCTTTCTCTGTGGAAATATGTTCATTTTTATGAATTTTCAGATGACATAAGTGTTATCCTAGGACATTTGTCTCTCGCATTCTGACTTACTTCACGTTGTGTGATTATCTCTCGGCTCATCTGTGGTGCTGCCTATGCCATTCTTTTATTTTTTTTCGTGACTAATATTCCAATGTGTCCATATACCACTTCTTCTTTGTCCATTCATTTGTTTATGGACCTTTTTTTTGCTTTCATGTCTTGGCTACTGCAGTATTGCTGCAGTGCACATTTGCCTGCCTCTGTCATTCCGATTCTGGGGGTCTTAGGTTATAGGCCCAAAAGGTGCCCTGCCGCATCATATGGTAGCTCAATTTATACCCTTTTAAGCAGCTCCGTTCAGTTTTCGTTAGTGCTGATACCACTTTACATACCACCAGCAGCTAGAATGTACACAGTTTTCTAAAACTCCTTCAGCATTTATAGTTTGTAGACTTTTTGCTGATGGTCATTTGACTGGCGTGAGCTGAAACCTTTCTGGAGGTTGGATTTGCATGTGGCTACTTATTCCTTATACTGAGCTTTAGGCATGTCCTGTTTTTTCTTTTCCTTTTATTTCTTAAAGTGTGAGTACAACTTCCTTCTTCATAGACTTCTTGAAAAATTTGTCATGTGTTGAATTTTCTTGCCTATTGCCTACCCCAGGGCATTTTTTGAGGGCAGGTATCATTTACAGCCCTGCATGCCTTGTGACTATTTACCAACCATTAGCACTGGGTTTAAAGCTGCTGTTGTGGGAAAAAGCCACAAGGCGGCAGCATTATTACGTTCTCAACTCTTGTTACTAGGGCAACAGAGTCTTCCCGGAGGTAGTGTTGCAAGGTTGTAAATTAGAGTGGAATGTGCTGGGGCGAGCCCTCAGAAGGCTATGTCTCCTTACTTATGTTTGGTTTTTAAATTTAATTTATATTTCTTATCGGAGTAAATTTGATTAGAGTGTTGTGATTGTCTGGCTGTACACAATCTGCTCAATGATTCATACATATGTCTGTTCATCTTCGGATCCTGTTACCCTGTATGTTATTACAGAATGTTGAGTAGACCTCCCTTGGTATTTGGTAGGTGTTTTGTCATTATATATTTTATATATATTGGTGATTATATAATTCATATAGTTTATATGTTATATGTTTATAGACATTCAACATACATTAGTATATGTATGTTAGCCCTATAATCCTAATTTATCCATCCTACCACCTTTCATTTTGGTTAACCATTAGTTTGATTTATACGTCTTTGAGTGTCTTTTTCTTTGGAAATCTGTTCATTGGTAGCAATCTTAGGATAACATGTATAAATGATACCATAGGATATTTATCATTCCCTTTTGACATACTTAACCCAATATGATTACTTCTAGGCTCATCTGCACTCCTGAAAATGGCACTGTTCATTTTTTTCCCGAGGCTACTATTCCATTCGGTACGTATACCGCTTCTTCTTTGTCCATTTAACTGTTGTTGGACATTTGCTTTTCTTGCCTTACTTGGCTATTGTTAATATGGCTGCAGTGCATGTTTTCCTGTCTGTGCCTTTCCGATTCTGGTCTTCTTAGGGTATACACCCATTAGGGGATCGGCCGCAACTTATGGTAGCTCAGTGTTTACCTTTTAAATGCAGCTCCATTCTGTTCTCATGATTAGCTGTTACCAGATTACATCTAACCAACAGCATAGTGGGTATGCCTTTCTCCACTAACCCGTCAGCATTCATTGTTTGAAGACTTTTTACGGATGGCATTTTGAATACTGTTTGGCGAAAACTTTTTCGAGTTTGGATTTGCATCCAACCAATAATTCCTGATATTGAGCTTTTATCCATGTTCTTCTTTTTTTTAAATAACAGAGTGAGTAACACTTACCTCTTCAAACTGGTTTCTTGAAAAGTTTTCCGTGTTTTGAACTTTTTTGGCCATTCCCAACCCCAGGACATTTTTTGAGGGCATGAGTCATTTACAGCCCTGCAGTCCTTGTGAATATTAGTGACCATTAGCAGTAGATTGAAAGCTTCTGTTTGAGGAAACGGCCTTAGGGTGGCAGCATTTCTACGTTGCCAACTCTGCTTGCTAGGGAAACAGAACCTTGCTGCAAGTTGTGCTTTTTGGTGGCAGATTAGAGTGGAATGTGGCAGGAGAAACCCCCGTAAGGTTTAGCCTCCTTAATTCTTGTTTGTCACTTTAGGTTGTAGTTTTTATGAGAGGAAATTTGATTGAAAAATGTCTTTTGTTCTGGGTGAACAGCATCTTGTTCATTTACACCTATACATATATCTATTGAACTTTGGGTCCTTTTCCATGTAGGTTATTACAGAGTGTTGAGTAGACCACTCTTGGTATGCCATAGGTCTTTGCGGATGATATATTTTATATGTATTAGTATATGTTTGTTAACCTCAATATCCTAATTTATCCATTCCTCACACCTTTTCTTTGGCTTAAACATAAGTTTGTCTTCTCAATGTGAGATTGTCTTTCTCTGTGGAAATATGTTCATTTTTATGAATTTTCAGATGACATAAGTGATATCCTAGGACATTTGTCTCTCGCATTCTGACTTACTTCACATTGTGTGATTATCTCTAGGCTCATCTGTGGTGCTGCCTATGCCATTCTTTTATTTTTTTTCGTGACTAATATTCCAATGTGTCCATACACCACTTCTTCTTTGTCCATTCATTTGTTTATGGGCCTTTGTTTTGCTTCCATGTTTTGGCTACTTCAATATTGCTGCAGTGCACATTTGCCTGCCTCTGTCTGTCCGATTCTGGTGGTCTTAGTATATAGGCCCAAAAGGTGCCCTGCCGCATCATATGGTAGCTGAATTTTTACCTTTTAAAGCAGCTCCGTTCAGTTTTCATTAGTGCTGATACCACTTTTTATCCCACCAGCAGCTACAAGGTACACAATTCTCTAAAACCCTTTTATCATTTATAGTTTGTAGTCTTTTTGCTGATGGTCATTTGGCTGGTGAGAGCTGAAAGCTTTCTGGAGGTTGGATTTGCATGTGGCTACTAATTCCTTATACTGAGCTTAAGGCATGTCCTGTTTTTTCTTTTCCTTTTATTTTTTAAAGAGTGAGTACAACTTCCCTCTTCATTTGCTTTCTTGAAAAATGTGTCATGTGTTGAATTTTCTTGCCTATTCCCTACCCCAGGGCATTTTTTGAGGGCAGGTGTCATTTACAGCCCTGCAGGCCTTGTGACTATTAAGCAACCATTAGCACTGGGTTTAAAGCTGCTGTTGTGGGAAACAGCCACAAGGCAGCAGCATTTTTACGTTCTCAACTCTTGTTACTAGTGCAACAGAGTCTTCCTGGAGGTAGTGTTGCGAGGTTGTAAATTAGAGTGGAATGTGCAGGGGCAATCCCTCAGAAGGTTATGTCTTCTGACTTATGTTTGTTTTTTAAATTAAGTTTATATTTCTTATTGGAGTAAATTTGATTAGAGTGTTGTGATTGTCTGGCTGTACAGAATCTACTCAAGGAATCATACATATGTCTGTTCATCTTCGGATCCTGTTACCATGTATGTTATTACAGAATGTTGAGTAGACCTCCCTTGGTATTTGGTAGGTGTTTTGTCATTATATATTTTATATGTATTGGTGATTATATAATTCATATAGTTTATATGTTATATGTTTATAGACATTTAACATATATTAGTATATGTATGCTAGCCCCATAATCCTAATTTATCCATCCTCCCACCTTTCATTTTGGTTAACCACTAGTTTGTTTTATAAGTCTGTGAGTGCCTTTCTCTGTGGAAATATGTTCATTTGTGTCAGTTATTAGATAACGCCTATAAGTGATATCAGAGAATATAGGTGTCTTGCTTTCTGACTTACCTCATGTTTTGTGATTATCTCCAGGCTCATTTGTGGTGTCTTAAAGAGCAGTGTTTCACTGTTTCCCACGGCTAATATTCCATTGTGTACATGGACCACTTCTTCTTTATCCATTCACCTGTGGATGGACATTTTGGTTGCTTCAATGTCTTGTCTATTGTGAATAAGGCTGCAGTGCAGCTTTTGCAGCTCAGGTCTTCTCGATTCTGGGCTTCTCAGGTGAGAGGCCCAGTGGTGCACCTGCTGGATTGAATGGTACCTCAATTTTTACTTTCAAACGCAGCTCCGTTCTGTTCTCATTATTGGTTGTTAACCAGTATACATCTCACCAGCAGCTAGAGGGTACACAGTTCTCTAAAACCCCTTCAGCATTTATTGTTTGTAGACTTTTTGCTGATGGTCAGTCTACTGGTGTGAGTTGAAACCATTTTGTACATTAGATTGCATGAGTCTAATACTTCCTGAGTTTGAGATTTTATCCATTTTCCTTTTTTTAAAAAGACGGTGAGTAAAATTTTCCACTTCATACTATCTCCTTGAAAATTTGCCTGTTTTGAATTTTTTAATCCATTCCCCATCTCAGCAGAATTTTGAGGGCAGGTGTCTTCACAGCCCTGAGTCCTTGTGAATGTTAAGTGACCATTAGCTGTGGGTTGAAAGCCGCTCTTGCGGGAAACGGCCACAAGGCGGCAGAATTTCTCCTTTGCCAAATCTGGTCACTAGGGCAACAGAGCCTTAATGGAAGTCGTGTTCTAGGTTGTAAATTACAATGGAATGTGCCAGGAAAAAGCCTTTTAAAGTTATGTCTCATTACTTCTTGTTCGTAGTATTAATTTTTTTTAATTTTTAATCACAGCAAATTTGATTACAATGTTTTGTTTGTTCTAGGTGTGCAAGATGTGGTTCTTTCATACATATACATATATCTATTCTTCTTTGGATCCTTTTCCCACGTAGGTTATGACACAATGTTCAGTAGTCTTCTCTTGGTATTGCATACGTCTTTGGTGATTATATATTTCACATGTGTTTTTATATGTCTGTAATCCCCAATATAGTAATGTGTCCAATCCTCACACCTTTCCATTTGGTGAACCATACATTTATGTACTGAATCTGTGATTGCCTTTCTCCGTGGATATCTCTTTGTTGGTATCAATTCGTAGGTAACACCTGTAACTGATATGGTAGGATATGTGTCTTTCGCTTTCTCACTTACTCCAAGTTGCGTGATTACTTCTAGACTCATCTATGGTGCTGCAAATGGCATTGCTTCATTTTATCGCTAGCTCATAATCCATCTGTGCATGTAGCAGTTCTTCTCTGTCCACCCATCTGTCGGTGGACTTTTTGGTGACTTCCATATCTTGGCTATTGTAATACTGGGCAATGCAGATTTGCCTGCCTCATTCTTTCCAATTCTGTCTTCTTAGGTTATAGGTCCAGGAATAAGCCTCCGGATCATACGGTAGCTCAATGTTTACCTTATAACGGCACCTCCACTCTGCTCTCATGAGTGGCTCTTTCCAGGTTACATCCCACTTAAAGTTGAGGGTTTGCATTTCTCCACAGCACCTTCAGCATTTATTCTTTGTGGTTTTTTACTGATGGTTATTCTGACTGGTGTGAGCTGATACGTCTTTGTGGCTGAATTTGCATGTGTCTCATGATCCATTAAAACTGAGCTTTAAGGCAGGTCCTTCTCATTTTTCAGGCTGTGAGTACAGCTTAGTTCTTCAAAGTGTTTTCTTAAAGTATGTATGTCATAATTTTAAAATGTTTTGGCCATTACCTCCCTGAAGACATTTTGCGGTGACCATTAGCACAGGCTTCAACCTGCGTTTGCAGGTAACGGCCAGAGGGTGGCAGTCTTTCTACGTTCCCCATGCTGGTACTAGGGCAACAGACCTTCCGGCCAGTGGTGTTCCTCGGTTATAAATTAGAGTGGAATGTGCCTGAAGAAACCCACAGATGCTGATGTCTCCTTACTTATGTTTGCCTTTTAAATTTACCTTATATTTGTTATTGGAGCAATATTACATTGTGTACATGGAACAGTTCTTCTTGGTGCGTTCCTCTGTTGATGGACATTTTCATTGCTTCCAAATGTTGGCTATGGTCAATATGGCTGGAGTGCAGGATTGCCAGCCTGTGACGTTTTGATTCTCATTTTCTCAGGGGATAGGCCCAGCAGTGGGTATGACTGATTGACGGGTAGCTCAGTGTTTACCTTTTCAAGGCACTTCCATTGTGTTTTCATTAGTGGCTCTTACCACGTCCCCCTTAGGGCCGAGTGTACGCATTCCTCCACAGTCCCTTCAGCATTTATTTTTTGAAACGTTTTTGCTGATGGCCATTCTGACTGCTGTGAGCTGATAGGTTTTTGTAATTTGGGTTTGCATGTCTTTAAAGATTCCTAAAATGTATCATTTTCCCACACCTTTTTCTTTTCTCTTTAAAGGAAAAGCTGTGAGTAAAACATAGCTCTTGAAATTGTCTTCTTGGAAAGTTGCCCTCTTTTGAAATTTTTGCTCCATTTTTGATCCCAGGATTTATTTGGAGGGCAGGTGTCATTTACAGAATTGCAAGTTGGTGAATATTTAGTGACCTTTAGCAGTGGGTTGAAAGCTGCTGTTGTGGGAAATGGCCACAAGGAGGCAGCATTTCTCCATTCCCAAATCTGAGTACTAGGGCAGCAGAGCCTTTCTGGAAGTCGTGGTCCTAGGTTGTAAATTAGAATGGAATGTGCCAGGAGAAACCCCCATAAGTTTAGGTCTCATTACTTCTTGTTTTTGTTATTTTTTTTTAATCGGGGTAAGGACTAGAATACTGTTTGTCCTAGGGGTACGCAATCTGGTTCATTTGTACATTATATATGTCTACTCTACAGATCCTCTTCCCATGTAAAATATTACAGAGTGTTCTGTAGACCTCCCTTGCTATATGGTCGGTCGTTTTGAAATATGTATATAATATGTATTTGGATATGTATAGTAACACTAATCTCATTTATCCATTCCCCCCACCTTTCCTTTTAGATGAGCGTAGTTGGTTTTCTAAGTCTGTGAGTGTCTTTCTCTGTGGAAATATGTTCATTTGTGTCAGTGATTAGATAACGCCTCTAAGGGATATCATAGGATATAGGTCTTTTGCTTTCCGACTTACCTCATGTTTTGTGATTATCTCCAGGCTCATCTCTGGTGCCTCAAAGAGCAGTGTTTCATTGTTTCCAATGGCTAATATTCCATTGTGTACATGGACTCCTTCTTCTTTATCCATTCACCTGTTGATGGACATTTTGGTTGCTTCCCATCTTGGCTATTTTGAATAAGGCTGCAGTGCAGCCTTTGCAGCCTGTGTCTTCTCGATCCTGGTCTTCTCAGGTGAGAGGCCCAGTGGTGTGCCTGCTGGATTGAATGGTACCTCAGTTTTTACTTTTCAATGCAGTTGCTTTCTGTACTCCTTACTGGCGGTTAACCACTTTACATCTCACCAGCACCTAGAGGTTACACAGTTCTCTACAACCCCATCAGCATTTATTGTTGGTAGACTTTTTGCTGACGGTCAGTCGACAGGTGTGAGTTGAAACCTTTTGGTTGATTAGATTGCATGAGTCTAATCATTCCTGAGGTTGAGCTTTTACCCATTTTCCTGTTTTTTTGTTTAAAGAGAGTGAGGAATACTTACCTCTGCATACTATCTTCTTGAAACATTCGCCTGTTTTGAGTTTCTTTTCTCCATTCCCTACCTGAGCACAATTTTTGACGGCAGGTGTCCTTTACAGCCCTGAGTCCTTGTGAATTTTAAGTGACCAGTAGCTGTGGGTTTAAAGCTGCTCTTGCGGGAAACGGCCACAAGGGGGCAGCATTTCTCCTTTACCAAATCTGGTCACTAGGGCAACAGAGCCTTAATGGAACTCGTGTTCTAGGTTGTAAATTACAATGGAATGTGCCGGGAAAAAGCCCTTTAAGTGTATGTGTCATTCCTTCTTGTTTGTATTTTGAACAAAATTTTTATTCTTTATCACAGCAAATTCGATTACAATGGTTTGTTTGGTCTAGGTGTGCAAGATGTGGTTCCTTCGCACATATACATATATCTATTCTTCTTTGGAATCCTTTCCCGTGTAGGTTATGACACAATGTTGAGTAGTCTTCTCTTGGTATTCTGTAGGTCTTTGGTGATTATATATTTCACGTGTGTTTGTATATCTCTGTTCACCTCAATATGGTAATGTACCCAATCCTCACACCTTTCCATTTGGTGAACCATAAGTTTTTGTACTGAATCTGTGATTGCCTTTCTCTGTGGAAGTATCTTCGTTTGTATCAATTTTTAGGTAACACCTCTATGTGATATGATAGGATATGTGTCTTTCGCTTTCTCACTTACTCCAAGTTGCGTGATTACTTCTAGACTCATCTATGGTGCTGCAAATGGCATTGCTTCATTTTATCGCCAGCTCATAATCCATCTGTACATGTAGCAGTTCTTCTTTGTCCACCCATCTGTCGGTGGACTTTTTGGTGACTTCCATATCTTGGCTATTGTAATACTGGGCAATGCAGATTTGCCTGCCTCTTTCTTTCCAATTCTGTCTTCTTAGGTTATAGGTCCAGGAATAAGCCTCCGGATCATACGGTAGCTCAATGTTTACCTTATAACGGCACCTCCACTCTGCTCTCATGAGTGGCTCTTTCCAGGTTACATCCCACTTAAAGTGGAGGGTTTGCATTTCTCCACAGCACCTTCAGCATTTATTCTTTGTGGTTTTTTACTGATGGTTATTCTGACTGGTGTGAGCTGATACGTCTTTGTGGTTGAATTTGCATGTGTCTCATGATCCATTAAAACTGAGCTTTAAGGCAGGTCCTTCTCATTTTTCAGGCTGTGAGTACAGCTTAGTTCTTCAAAGTGTTTTCTTAAAGTATGTGTCATATTGTAAATTTGTTTCGCCATTACCTCCCTGAAGACATTTTGCGGTGACCATTAGCACAGGCTTAAACCTGCGTTTGCAGGTAACGGCCAGAGGGTGGCAGTCTTTCTACGTTCCCCATGCTGGTACTAGGGCAACAGACCTTCCGGCCAGTGGTGTTCCTCGGTTATAAATTAGAGTGGAATGTGCCTGAAGAAACCCACAGATGCTGATGTCTCCTTACTTATGTTTGCCTTTTAAATTTACCTTATATTTATTATTGAAGCAATAATACATTGTGTACATGGAACAGTTCTTCTTGGTGCGTTCCTCTGTTGATGGAGATTTTCATTGCTTCCAAATGTTGGCTATGGTCAATATGGCTGGAGTGCAGGATTGCCAGCCTGTGACGTTTTGATTCTCATTTTCTCAGGGGATAGGCCCAGCAGTGTGTATGACTGATTGACGGGTAGCTCAGTGTTTACCTTTTCAAGGCACTTCCATTGTGTTTTCATTAGTGGCTCTTACCAGGTCCCCCTTAGGGCCGAGTGTATGCATTCCTCCACAGTCCCTTCAGCATTTATTTTTTGAAACGTTTTTGCTGATGGCCATTCTGACTGCTGTGAGCTGATAGGTTTTTGTAATTTGGGTTTGCATGTCTTTAAAGATTCCTAAAATATATCATTTTCCCACACCTTTTTCTTTTCTCTTTAAAGGAAAAGCTGTGAGTAAAACATAGCTCTTGAAATTGTCTTCTTGGAAGGTTGCCCTCTTTTGAAATTTTTGCTCCATTTTTGAGCCCAGGATTTATTTGGAGGACAGGTGTCATTTACAGAATTGCAAGTTGGTGAATATTTAGTGACCTTTAGCAGTGGGTTGAAAGCTGCTGTTGTGGGAAATGGCCACAAGGAGGCAGCATTTCTCCATTCCCAAATCTGAGTACTAGGGCAGCAGAGCCTTTCTGGAAGTCGTGTTCCTAGGTTGTAAATTAGAATGGAATGTGCCAGGAGAAACCCCCATAAGTTTAGGTCTCATTACTTCTTGTTTTTGTTAATTTTTTTAATCGGGGTAAGGACTAGAATACTGTTTGTCCTAGGGGTACGCAATCTGGTTCATTTGTACATTATATATGTCTACTCTACAGATCCTCTTCCCATGTAAAATATTACAGAGTGTTCTGTAGACCTCCCTTGCTATATGGTCGGTCGTTTTGAAATATGTATATAATATGCATTTGGATATGTATAGTAACACTAATCTCATTTATCCATTCCCCCCACCTTTCCTTTTAGATGAGCGTAGTTGGTTTTCTAAGTCTGTGAGTGTCTTTCTCTGTGGAAATATGTTCATTTGTGTCAGTGATTAGATAACGCCTCTAAGGGATATCATAGGATATAGGTCTTTTGCTTTCCGACTTACCTCATGTTTTGTGATTATCTCCAGGCTCATCTCTGGTGCCTCAAAGAGCAGTGTTTCATTGTTTTCCATGGCTAATATTCCATTGTGTACATGGACTCCTTCTTCTTTATCCATTCACCTGTTGATGGACATTTTGGTTGCTTCCCATCTTGGCTATTTTGAATAAGGCTGCAGTGCAGCCTTTGCAGCCTGTGTCTTCTCGATCCTGGTCTTCTCAGGTGAGAGGCCCAGTGGTGTGCCTGCTGGATTGAATGGTACCTCAGTTTTTACTTTTCAACGCAGTTCCTTTCTGTACTCCTTACTGGCTGTTAACCACTTTACATCTCACCAGCACCTAGAGGTTACACAGTTCTCTACAACCCCATCAGCATTTATTGTTGGTAGACTTTTTGCTGACGGTCAGTCGACAGGTGTGAGTTGAAACCTTTTGGTTGATTAGATTGCATGAGTCTAATCATTCCTGAGGTTGAGCTTTTACCCATTTTCCTGTTTTTTTGTTTAAAGAGAGTGAGGAATACTTACCTCTGCATACTATCTTCTTGAAACATTCGCCTGTTTTGAATTTCTTTTGTCCATTCCCTACCTGAGCACAATTTTTGACGGCAGGTGTCCTTTACAGCCCTGAGTCCTTGTGAATTTTAAGTGACCAGTAGCTGTGGGTTTAAAGCTGCTCTTGCGGGAAACGGCCACAAGGGGGCAGCATTTCTCCTTTACCAAATCTGGTCACTAGGGCAACAGAGCCTTAATGGAAGTCGTGTTCTAGGTTGTAAATTACAATGGAAAGTGCCGGGAAAAAGCCCTTTAAGTGTATGTGTCATTCCTTCTTGTTTGTATTTTGAACAAAATTTTTATTCTTTATCACAGCAAATTCGATTACAATGGTTTGTTTGGTCTAGGTGTGCAAGATGTGGTTCCTTCGCACATATACATATATCTATTCTTCTTTGGAATCCTTTCCCGTGTAGGTTATGACACAATGTTGAGTAGTCTTCTCTTGGTATTCTGTAGGTCTTTGGTGATTATATATTTCACGTGTGTTTGTATATCTCTGTTCACCTCAATATGGTAATGTACCCAATCCTCACACCTTTCCATTTGGTGAACCATAAGTTTTTGTACTGAATCTGTGATTGCCTTTCTCTGTGGAAGTATCTTCGTTTGTATCAATTTTTAGGTAACACCTCTATGTGATATGATAGGATATGTGTCTTTCGCTTTCTCACTTACTCCAAGTTGCGTGATTACTTCTAGACTCATCTATGGTGCTGCAAATGGCATTGCTTCATTTTATCGCCAGCTCATAATCCATCTGTACATGTAGCAGTTCTTCTTTGTCCACCCATCTGTCGGTGGACTTTTTGGTGACTTCCATATCTTGGCTCTTGTAATACTGGGCAATGCAGATTTGCCTGCCTCTTTCTTTCCAATTCTGTCTTCTTAGGTTATAGGTCCAGGAATAAGCCTCCGGATCATACGGTAGCTCAATGTTTACCTTATAACGGCACCTCCACTCTGCTCTCATGAGTGGCTCTTTCCAGGTTACATCCCACTTAAAGTGGAGGGTTTGCATTTCTCCACAGCACCTTCAGCATTTATTCTTTGTGGTTTTTTACTGATGGTTATTCTGACTGGTGTGAGCTGATACGTCTTTGTGGTTGAATTTGCATGTGTCTCATGATCCATTAAAACTGAGCTTTAAGGCAGGTCCTTCTCATTTTTCAGGCTGTGAGTACAGCTTAGTTCTTCAAAGTGTTTTCTTAAAGTATGTGTCATATTGTAAATTTGTTTCGCCATTACCTCCCTGAAGACATTTTGCGGTGACCATTAGCACAGGCTTAAACCTGCGTTTGCAGGTAACGGCCAGAGGGTGGCAGTCTTTCTACGTTCCCCATGCTGGTACTAGGGCAACAGACCTTCCGGCCAGTGGTGTTCCTCGGTTATAAATTAGAGTGGAATGTGCCTGAAGAAACCCACAGATGCTGATGTCTCCTTACTTATGTTTGCCTTTTAAATTTACCTTATATTTATTATTGGAGCAATATTACATTGTGTACATGGAACAGTTCTTCTTGGTGCGTTCCTCTGTTGATGGAGATTTTCATTGCTTCCAAATGTTGGCTATGGTCAATATGGCTGGAGTGCAGGATTGCCAGCCTGTGACGTTTTGATTCTCATTTTCTCAGGGGATAGGCCCAGCAGTGGGTATGACTGATTGACGGGTAGCTCAGTGTTTACCTTTTCAAGGCACTTCCATTGTGTTTTCATTAGTGGCTCTTACCAGGTCCCCCTTAGGGCCGAGTGTACGCATTCCTCCACAGTCCCTTCAGCATTTATTTTTTGAAACGTTTTTGCTGATGGCCATTCTGACTGCTGTGAGCTGATAGGTTTTTGTAATTTGGGTTTGCATGTCTTTAAAGATTCCTAAAATATAGCATTGTCCCACACCTTTTTCTTTTCTCTTTAAAGGAAAAGCTGTGAGTAAAACATAGCTCTTGAAATTGTCTTCTTGGAAGGTTGCCCTCTTTTGAAATTTTTGCTCCATTTTTGAGCCCAGGATTTATTTGGAGGACAGGTCTCATTTACAGAATTGCAAGTTGGTGAATATTTAGTGACCTTTAGCAGTGGGTTGAAAGCTGCTGTTGTGGGAAATGGCCACAAGGAGGCAGCATTTCTCCATTCCCAAATCTGAGTACTAGGGCAGCAGAGCCTTTCTGGAAGTCGTGTTCCTAGGTTGTAAATTAGAATGGAATGTGCCAGGAGAAACCCCCATAAGTTTAGGTCTCATTACTTCTTGTTTTTGTTAATTTTTTTAATCGGGGTAAGGACTAGAATACTGTTTGTTCTAGGGGTACGCAATCTGGTTCATTTGTACATTATATATGTCTACTCTACAGATCCTCTTCCCATGTAAAATATTACAGAGTGTTCTGTAGACCTCCCTTGCTATATGGTCGGTCGTTTTGAAATATGTATATAATATGCATTTGGATATGTATAGTAACACTAATCTCATTTATCCATTCCCCCCACCTTTCCTTTTAGATGAGCGTAGTTGGTTTTCTAAGTCTGTGAGTGTCTTTCTCTGTGGAAATATGTTCATTTGTGTCAGTGATTAGATAACGCCTCTAAGGGATATCATAGGATATAGGTCTTTTGCTTTCCGACTTACCTCATGTTTTGTGATTATCTCCAGGCTCATCTCTGGTGCCTCAAAGAGCAGTGTTTCATTGTTTTCCATGGCTAATATTCCATTGTGTACATGGACTCCTTCTTCTTTATCCATTCACCTGTTGATGGACATTTTGGTTGCTTCCCATCTTGGCTATTTTGAATAAGGCTGCAGTGCAGCCTTTGCAGCCTGTGTCTTCTCGATCCTGGTCTTCTCAGGTGAGAGGCCCAGTGGTGTGCCTGCTGGATTGAATGGTACCTCAGTTTTTACTTTTCAACGCAGTTCCTTTCTGTACTCCTTACTGGCTGTTAACCACTTTACATCTCACCAGCACCTAGAGGTTACACAGTTCTCTACAACCCCATCAGCATTTATTGTTGGTAGACTTTTTGCTGACGGTCAGTCGACAGGTGTGAGTTGAAACCTTTTGGTTGATTAGATTGCATGAGTCTAATCATTCCTGAGGTTGAGCTTTTACCCATTTTCCTGTTTTTTTGTTTAAAGAGAGTGAGGAATACTTACCTCTGCATACTATCTTCTTGAAACATTCGCCTGTTTTGAGTTTCTTTTGTCCATTCCCTACCTGAGCACAATTTTTGACGGCAGGTGTCCTTTACAGCCCTGAGTCCTTGTGAATTTTAAGTGACCAGTAGCTGTGGGTTTAAAGCTGCTCTTGCGGGAAACGGCCACAAGGGGGCAGCATTTCTCCTTTACCAAATCTGGTCACTAGGGCAACAGAGCCTTAATGGAAGTCGTGTTCTAGGTTGTAAAGTACAATGGAATGTGCCGGGAAAAAGCCCTTTAAGTGTATGTGTCATTCCTTCTTGTTTGTATTTTGAACAAAATTTTTATTCTTTATCACAGCAAATTCGATTACAATGGTTTGTTTGGTCTAGGTGTGCAAGATGTGGTTCCTTCTCACATATACATATATCTATTCTTCTTTGGAATCCTTTCCCGTGTAGGTTATGACACAATGTTGAGTAGTCTTCTCTTGGTATTCTGTAGGTCTTTGGTGATTATATATTTCACGTGTGTTTGTATATCTCTGTTCACCTCAATATGGTAATGTACCCAATCCTCACACCTTTCCATTTGGTGAACCATAAGTTTTTGTACTGAATCTGTGATTGCCTTTCTCTGTGGAAATATCTTCGTTTGTATCAATTTTTAGGTAACACCTCTATGTGATATGATAGGATATGTGTCTTTCGCTTTCTCACTTACTCCAAGTTGCGTGATTACTTCTAGAGTCATCTATGGTGCTGCAAATGGCATTGCTTCATTTTATCACCAGCTCATAATCCATCTGTACATGTAGCAGTTCTTCTTTGTCCACCCATCTGTCGGTGGACTTTTTGGTGACTTCCATATCTTGGCTATTGTAATACTGGGCAATGCAGATTTGCCTGCCTCTTTCTTTCCAATTCTGTCTTCTTAGGTTATAGGTCCAGGAATAAGCCTCCGGATCATACGGTAGCTCAATGTTTACCTTATAACGGCACCTCCACTCTGCTCTCATGAGTGGCTCTTTCCAGGTTACATCCCACTTAAAGTGGAGGGTTTGCATTTCTCCACAGCACCTTCAGCATTTATTCTTTGTGGTTTTTTACTGATGGTTATTCTGACTGGTGTGAGCTGATACGTCTTTGTGGTTGAATTTGCATGTGTCTCATGATCCATTAAAACTGAGCTTTAAGGCAGGTCCTTCTCATTTTTCAGGCTGTGAGTACAGCTTAGTTCTTCAAAGTGTTTTCTTAAAGTATGTGTCATATTGTAAATTTGTTTCGCCATTACCTCCCTGAAGACATTTTGCGGTGACCATTAGCACAGGCTTAAACCTGCGTTTGCAGGTAACGGCCAGAGGGTGGCAGTCTTTCTACGTTCCCCATGCTGGTACTAGGGCAACAGACCTTCCGGCCAGTGGTGTTCCTCGGTTATAAATTAGAGTGGAATGTGCCTGAAGAAACCCACAGATGCTGATGTCTCCTTACTTATGTTTGCCTTTTAAATTTACCTTATATTTATTATTGGAGCAATATTACATTGTGTACATGGAACAGTTCTTCTTGGTGCGTTCCTCTGTTGATGGAGATTTTCATTGCTTCCAAATGTTGGCTATGGTCAATATGGCTGGAGTGCAGGATTGCCAGCCTGTGACGTTTTGATTCTCATTTTCTCAGGGGATAGGCCCAGCAGTGGGTATGACTGATTGACGGGTAGCTCAGTGTTTACCTTTTCAAGGCACTTCCATTGTGTTTTCATTAGTGGCTCTTACCACGTCCCCCTTAGGGCCGAGTGTACGCATTCCTCCACAGTCCCTTCAGCATTTATTTTTTGAAACGTTTTTGCTGATGGCCATTCTGACTGCTGTGAGCTGATAGGTTTTTGTAATTTGGGTTTGCATGTCTTTAAAGATTCCTAAAATATATCATTTTCCCACACCTTTTTCTTTTCTCTTTAAAGGAAAAGCTGTGAGTAAAACATAGCTCTTGAAATTGTCTTCTTGGAAGGTTGCCCTCTTTTGAAATTTTTGCTCCATTTTTGATCCCAGGATTTATTTGGAGGGCAGGTGTCATTTACAGAATTGCAAGTTGGTGAATATTTAGTGACCTTTAGCAGTGGGTTGAAAGCTGCTGTTGTGGGAAATGGCCACAAGGAGGCAGCGTTTCTCCATTCCCAAATCTGAGTACTAGGGCAGCAGAGCCTTTCTGGAAGTCGTGTTCCTAGGTTGTAAATTAGAATGGAATGTGCCAGGAGAAACCCCCATAAGTTTAGGTCTCATTACTTCTTGTTTTTGTTAATTTTTTTAATCGGGGTAAGGACTAGAATACTGTTTGTCCTAGGGGTACGCAATCTGGTTCATTTGTACATTATATATGTCTACTCTACAGATCCTCTTCCCATGTAAAATATTACAGAGTGTTCTGTAGACCTCCCTTGCTATATGGTCGGTCGTTTTGAAATATGTATATAATATGCATTTGGATATGTATAGTAACACTAATCTCATTTATCCATTCCCCCCACCTTTCCTTTTAGATGAGCGTAGTTGGTTTTCTAAGTCTGTGAGTGTCTTTCTCTGTGGAAATATGTTCATTTGTGTCAGTGATTAGATAACGCCTCTAAGGGATATCATAGGATATAGGTCTTTTGCTTTCCGACTTACCTCATGTTTTGTGATTATCTCCAGGCTCATCTCTGGTGCCTCAAAGAGCAGTGTTTCATTGTTTTCCATGGCTCATATTCCATTGTGTACATGGACTCCTTCTTCTTTATCCATTCACCTGTTGATGGACATTTTGGTCGCTTCCCATCTTGGCTATTTTGAATAAGGCTGCAGTGCAGCCTTTGCAGCCTGTGTCTTCTCGATCCTGGTGTTCTCAGGTGAGAGGCCCAGTGGTGTGCCTGCTGGATTGAATGGTACCTCAGTTTTTACTTTTCAACGCAGTTCCTTTCTGTACTCCTTACTGGCTGTTAACCACTTTACATCTCACCAGCACCTAGAGGTTACACAGTTCTCTACAACCCCATCAGCATTTATTGTTGGTAGACTTTTTGCTGACGGTCAGTCGACAGGTGTGAGTTGAAACCTTTTGGTTGATTAGATTGCATGAGTCTAATCATTCCTGAGGTTGAGCTTTTACCCATTTTCCTGTTTTTTTGTTTAAAGAGAGTGAGGAATACTTACCTCTGCATACTATCTTCTTGAAACATTCGCCTGTTTTGAATTTCTTTTGTCCATTCCCCACCTGAGCACAATTTTTGATGGCAGGTGTCCTTTACAGCCCTGAGCCCTTGTGAATTTTAAGTGACCAGTAGCTGTGGGTTTAAAGCTGCTCTTGCGGGAAACGGCCACAAGGGGGCAGCATTTCTCCTTTACCAAATCTGGTCACTAGGGCAACAGAGCCTTAATGGAAGTCGTGTTCTAGGTTGTAAAGTACAATGGAATGTGCCGGGAAAAAGCCCTTTAAGTGTATGTGTCATTCCTTCTTGTTTGTATTTTGAACAAAATTTTTATTCTTTATCACAGCAAATTCGATTACAATGGTTTGTTTGGTCTAGGTGTGCAAGATGTGGTTCCTTCGCACATATACATATATCTATTCTTCTTTGGAATCCTTTCCCGTGTAGGTTATGACACAATGTTGAGTAGTCTTCTCTTGGTATTCTGTAGGTCTTTGGTGATTATATATTTCACGTGTGTTTGTATATCTCTGTTCACCTCAATATGGTAATGTACCCAATCCCCACACCTTTCCATTTGGTGAACCATAAGTTTTTGTACTGAATCTGTGATTGCCTTTCTCTGTGGAAATATCTTCGTTTGTATCAATTTTTAGGTAACACCTCTATGTGATATGATAGGATATGTGTCTTTCGCTTTCTCACTTACTCCAAGTTGCGTGATTACTTCTAGACTCATCTATGGTGCTGCAAATGGCATTGCTTCATTTTATCGCCAGCTCATAATCCATCTGTACATGTAGCAGTTCTTCTTTGTCCACCCATCTGTCGGTGGACTTTTTGGTGACTTCCATATCTTGGCTATTGTAATACTGGGCAATGCAGATTTGCCTGCCTCTTTCTTTCCAATTCTGTCTTCTTAGGTTATAGGTCCAGGAATAAGCCTCCGGATCATACGGTAGCTCAATGTTTACCTTATAACGGCACCTCCACTCTGCTCTCATGAGTGGCTCTTTCCAGGTTACATCCCACTTAAAGTGGAGGGTTTGCATTTCTCCACAGCACCTTCAGCATTTATTCTTTGTGGTTTTTTACTGATGGTTATTCTGACTGGTGTGAGCTGATACGTCTTTGTGGTTGAATTTGCATGTGTCTCATGATCCATTAAAACTGAGCTTTAAGGCAGGTCCTTCTCATTTTTCAGGCTGTGAGTACAGCTTAGTTCTTCAAAGTGTTTTCTTAAAGTATGTGTCATATTGTAAATTTGTTTCGCCATTACCTCCCTGAAGACATTTTGCGGTGACCATTAGCACAGGCTTAAACCTGCGTTTGCAGGTAACGGCCAGAGGGTGGCAGTCTTTCTACGTTCCCCATGCTGGTACTAGGGCAACAGACCTTCCGGCCAGTGGTGTTCCTCGGTTATAAATTAGAGTGGAATGTGCCTGAAGAAACCCACAGATGCTGATGTCTCCTTACTTATGTTTGCCTTTTAAATTTACCTTATATTTATTATTGGAGCAATATTACATTGTGTACATGGAACAGTTCTTCTTGGTGCGTTCCTCTGTTGATGGACATTTTCACTGCTTCCAAATGTTGGCTATGGTCAATATGGCTGGAGTGCAGGATTGCCAGCCTGTGACGTTTTGATTCTCATTTTCTCAGGGGATAGGCCCAGCAGTGGGTATGACTGATTGACGGGTAGCTCAGTGTTTACCTTTTCAAGGCACTTCCATTGTGTTTTCATTAGTGGCTCTTACCAGGTCCCCCTTAGGGCCGAGTGTACGCATTCCTCCACAGTCCCTTCAGCATTTATTTTTTGAAACGTTTTTGCTGATGGCCATTCTGACTGCTGTGAGCTGATAGGTTTTTGTAATTTGGGTTTGCATGTCTTTAAAGATTCCTAAAATATATCATTTTCCCACACCTTTTTCTTTTCTCTTTAAAGGAAAAGCTGTGAGTAAAACATAGCTCTTGAAATTGTCTTCTTGGAAGGTTGCCCTCTTTTGAAATTTTTGCTCCATTTTTGAGCCCAGGATTTATTTGGAGGACAGGTCTCATTTACAGAATTGCAAGTTGGTGAATATTTAGTGACCTTTAGCAGTGGGTTGAAAGCTGCTGTTGTGGGAAATGGCCACAAGGAGGCAGCATTTCTCCATTCCCAAATCTGAGTACTAGGGCAGCAGAGCCTTTCTGGAAGTCGTGTTCCTAGGTTGTAAATTAGAATGGAATGTGCCAGGAGAAACCCCCATAAGTTTAGGTCTCATTACTTCTTGTTTTTGTTAATTTTTTTAATCGGGGTAAGGACTAGAATACTGTTTGTCCTAGGGGTACGCAATCTGGTTCATTTGTACATTATATATGTCTACTCTACAGATCCTCTTCCCATGTAAAATATTACAGAGTGTTCTGTAGACCTCCCTTGCTATATGGTCGGTCGTTTTGAAATATGTATATAATATGCATTTGGATATGTATAGTAACACTAATCTCATTTATCCATTCCCCCCACCTTTCCTTTTAGATGAACGTAGTTGGTTTTCTAAGTCTGTGAGTGTCTTTCTCTGTGGAAATATGTTCATTTGTGTCAGTGATTAGATAACGCCTCTAAGGGATATCATAGGATATAGGTCTTTTGCTTTCCGACTTGCCTCATGTTTTGTGATTATCTCCAGGCTCATCTCTGGTGCCTCAAAGAGCAGTGTTTCATTGTTTTCCATGGCTAATATTCCATTGTGTACATGGACTCCTTCTTCTTTATCCATTCACCTGTTGATGGACATTTTGGTTGCTTCCCATCTTGGCTATTTTGAATAAGGCTGCAGTGCAGCCTTTGCAGCCTGTGTCTTCTCGATCCTGGTCTTCTCAGGTGAGAGGCCCAGTGGTGTGCCTGCTGGATTGAATGGTACCTCAGTTTTTACTTTTCAACGCAGTTCCTTTCTGTACTCCTTACTGGCTGTTAACCACTTTACATCTCACCAGCACCTAGAGGTTACACAGTTCTCTACAACCCCATCAGCATTTATTGTTGGTAGACTTTTTGCTGACGGTCAGTCGACAGGTGTGAGTTGAAACCTTTTGGTTGATTAGATTGCATGAGTCTAATCATTCCTGAGGTTGAGCTTTTACCCATTTTCCTGTTTTTTTGTTTAAAGAGAGTGAGGAATACTTACCTCTGCATACTATCTTCTTGAAACATTCGCCTGTTTTGAGTTTCTTTTGTCCATTCCCTACCTGAGCACAATTTTTGACGGCAGGTGTCCTTTACAGCCCTGAGTCCTTGTGAATTTTAAGTGACCAGTAGCTGTGGGTTTAAAGCTGCTCTTGCGGGAAACGGCCACAAGGGGGCAGCATTTCTCCTTTACCAAATCTGGTCACTAGGGCAACAGAGCCTTAATGGAAGTCGTGTTCTAGGTTGTAAATTACAATGGAATGTGCCGGGAAAAAGCCCTTTAAGTGTATGTGTCATTCCTTCTTGTTTGTATTTTGAACAAAATTTTTATTCTTTATCACAGCAAATTCGATTACAATGGTTTGTTTGGTCTAGGTGTGCAAGATGTGGTTCCTTCGCACATATACATATATCTATTCTTCTTTGGAATCCTTTCCCGTGTAGGTTATGACACAATGTTGAGTAGTCTTCTCTTGGTATTCTGTAGGTCTTTGGTGATTATATATTTCACGTGTGTTTGTATATCTCTGTTCACCTCAATATGGTAATGTACCCAATCCTCACACCTTTCCATTTGGTGAACCATAAGTTTTTGTACTGAATCTGTGATTGCCTTTCTCTGTGGAAATATCTTCGTTTGTATCAATTTTTAGGTAACACCTCTATGTGATATGATAGGATATGTGTCTTTCGCTTTCTCACTTACTCCAAGTTGCGTGATTACTTCTACAGTCATCTATGGTGCTGCAAATGGCATTGCTTCATTTTATCACCAGCTCATAATCCATCTGTACATGTAGCAGTTCTTCTTTGTCCACCCATCTGTCGGTGGACTTTTTGGTGACTTCCATATCTTGGCTATTGTAATACTGGGCAATGCAGATTTGCCTGCCTCTTTCTTTCCAATTCTGTCTTCTTAGGTTATAGGTCCAGGAATAAGCCTCCGGATCATACGGTAGCTCAATGTTTACCTTATAACGGCACCTCCACTCTGCTCTCATGAGTGGCTCTTTCCAGGTTACATCCCACTTAAAGTGGAGGGTTTGCATTTCTCCACAGCACCTTCAGCATTTATTCTTTGTGGTTTTTTACTGATGGTTATTCTGACTGGTGTGAGCTGATACGTCTTTGTGGTTGAATTTGCATGTGTCTCATGATCCATTAAAACTGAGCTTTAAGGCAGGTCCTTCTCATTTTTCAGGCTGTGAGTACAGCTTAGTTCTTCAAAGTGTTTTCTTAAAGTATGTGTCATATTGTAAATTTGTTTCGCCATTACCTCCCTGAAGACATTTTGCGGTGACCATTAGCACAGGCTTAAACCTGCGTTTGCAGGTAACGGCCAGAGGGTGGCAGTCTTTCTACGTTCCCCATGCTGGTACTAGGGCAACAGACCTTCCGGCCAGTGGTGTTCCTCGGTTATAAATTAGAGTGGAATGTGCCTGAAGAAACCCACAGATGCTGATGTCTCCTTACTTATGTTTGCCTTTTAAATTTACCTTATATTTATTATTGGAGCAATATTACATTGTGTACATGGAACAGTTCTTCTTGGTGCGTTCCTCTGTTGATGGAGATTTTCACTGCTTCCAAATGTTGGCTATGGTCAATATGGCTGGAGTGCAGGATTGCCAGCCTGTGACGTTTTGATTCTCATTTTCTCAGGGGATAGGCCCAGCAGTGGGTATGACTGATTGACGGGTAGCTCAGTGTTTACCTTTTCAAGGCACTTCCATTGTGTTTTCATTAGTGGCTCTTACCACGTCCCCCTTAGGGCCGAGTGTACGCATTCCTCCACAGTCCCTTCAGCATGTATTTTTTGAAACGTTTTAGCTGATGGCCATTCTGACTGCTGTGAGCTGATAGGTTTTTGTAATTTGGGTTTGCATGTCTTTAAAGATTCCTAAAATATATCATTGTCCCACACCTTTTTCTTTTCTCTTTAAAGGAAAAGCTGTGAGTAAAACATAGCTCTTGAAATTGTCTTCTTGGAAGGTTGCCCTCTTTTGAAATTTTTGCTCCATTTTTGATCCCAGGATTTATTTGGAGGGCAGGTGTCATTTACAGAATTGCAAGTTGGTGAATATTTAGTGACCTTTAGCAGTGGGTTGAAAGCTGCTGTTGTGGGAAATGGCCACAAGGAGGCAGCATTTCTCCATTCCGAAATCTGAGTACTAGGGCAGCAGAGCCTTTCTGGAAGTCGTGGTCCTAGGTTGTAAATTAGAATGGAATGTGCCAGGAGAAACCCCCATAAGTTTAGGTCTCATTACTTCTTGTTTTTGTTATTTTTTTTAATCGGGGTAAGGACTAGAATACTGTTTGTCCTAGGGGTACGCAATCTGGTTCATTTGTACATTATATATGTCTACTCTACAGATCCTCTTCCCATGTAAAATATTACAGAGTGTTCTGTAGACCTCCCTTGCTATATGGTCGGTCGTTTTGAAATATGTATATAATATGCATTTGGATATGTATAGTAACACTAATCTCATTTATCCATTCCCCCCACCTTTCCTTTTAGATGAGCGTAGTTGGTTTTCTAAGTCTGTGAGTGTCTTTCTCTGTGGAAATATGTTCATTTGTGTCAGTGATTAGATAACGCCTCTAAGGGATATCATAGGATATAGGTCTTTTGCTTTCCGACTTACCTCATGTTTTGTGATTATCTCCAGGCTCATCTCTGGTGCCTCAAAGAGCAGTGTTTCATTGTTTTCCATGGCTCATATTCCATTGTGTACATGGACTCCTTCTTCTTTATCCATTCACCTGTTGATGGACATTTTGGTTGCTTCCCATCTTGGCTATTTTGAATAAGGCTGCAGTGCAGCCTTTGCAGCCTGTGTCTTCTCGATCCTGGTCTTCTCAGGTGAGAGGCCCAGTGGTGTGCCTGCTGGATTGAATGGTACCTCAGTTTTCACTTTTCAACGCAGTTCCTTTCTGTACTCCTTACTGGCGGTTAACCACTTTACATCTCACCAGCACCTAGAGGTTACACAGTTCTCTACAACCCCATCAGCATTTATTGTTGGTAGACTTTTTGCTGACGGTCAGTCGACAGGTGTGAGTTGAAACCTTTTGGTTGATTAGATTGCATGAGTCTAATCATTCCTGAGGTTGAGCTTTTACCCATTTTCCTGTTTTTTTGTTTAAAGAGAGTGAGGAATACTTACCTCTGCATACTATCTTCTTGAAACATTCGCCTGTTTTGAGTTTCTTTTGTCCATTCCCTACCTGAGCACAATTTTTGACGGCAGGTGTCCTTTACAGCCCTGAGTCCTTGTGAATTTTAAGTGACCAGTAGCTGTGGGTTTAAAGCTGCTCTTGCGGGAAACGGCCACAAGGGGGCAGCATTTCTCCTTTACCAAATCTGGTCACTAGGGCAACAGAGCCTTAATGGAAGTCGTGTTCTAGGTTGTAAATTACAATGGAATGTGCCGGGAAAAAGCCCTTTAAGTGTATGTGTCATTCCTTCTTGTTTGTATTTTGAACAAAATTTTTATTCTTTATCACAGCAAATTCGATTACAATGGTTTGCTTGGTCTAGGTGTGCAAGATGTGGTTCCTTCGCACATATACATATATCTATTCTTCTTTGGAATCCTTTCCCGTGTAGGTTATGACACAATGTTGAGTAGTCTTCTCTTGGTATTCTGTAGGTCTTTGGTGATTATATATTTCACGTGTGTTTGTATATCTCTGTTCACCTCAATATGGTAATGTACCCAATCCCCACACCTTTCCATTTGGTGAACCATAAGTTTTTGTACTGAATCTGTGATTGCCTTTCTCTGTGGAAATATCTTCGTTTGTATCAATTTTTAGGTAACACCTCTATGTGATATGATAGGATATGTGTCTTTCGCTTTCTCACTTACTCCAAGTTGCGTGATTACTTCTAGAGTCATCTATGGTGCTGCAAATGGCATTGCTTCATTTTATCGCCAGCTCATAATCCATCTGTACATGTAGCAGTTCTTCTTTGTCCACCCATCTGTCGGTGGACTTTTTGGTGACTTCCATATCTTGGCTCTTGTAATACTGGGCAATGCAGATTTGCCTGCCTCTTTCTTTCCAATTCTGTCTTCTTAGGTTATAGGTCCAGGAATAAGCCTCCGGATCATACGGTAGCTCAATGTTTACCTTATAACGGCACCTCCACTCTGCTCTCATGAGTGGCTCTCTCCAGGTTACATCCTACTTAAAGTGGAGGGTTTGCATTTCTCCACAGCACCTTCAGCATTTATTCTTTGTGGTTTTTTACTGATGGTTATTCTGACTGGTGTGAGCTGATACGTCTTTGTGGTTGAATTTGCATGTGTCTCATGATCCATTAAAACTGAGCTTTAAGGCAGGTCCTTCTCATTTTTCAGGCTGTGAGTACAGCTTAGTTCTTCAAAGTGTTTTCTTAAAGTATGTGTCATATTGTAAATTTGTTTCGTCATTACCTCCCTGAAGACATTTTGCGGTGACCATTAGCACAGGCTTAAACCTGCGTTTGCAGGTAACGGCCAGAGGGTGGCAGTCTTTCTACGTTCCCCATGCTGGTACTAGGGCAACAGACCTTCCGGCCAGTGGTGTTCCTCGGTTATAAATTAGAGTGGAATGTGCCTGAAGAAACCCACAGATGCTGATGTCTCCTTACTTATGTTTGCCTTTTAAATTTTCCTTATATTTATTATTGGAGCAATATTACATTGTGTACATGGAACAGTTCTTCTTGGTGCGTTCCTCTGTTGATGGAGATTTTCATTGCTTCCAAATGTTGGCTATGGTCAATATGGCTGGAGTGCAGGATTGCCAGCCTGTGACGTTTTGATTCTCATTTTCTCAGGGGATAGGCCCAGCAGTGGGTATGACTGATTGACGGGTAGCTCAGTGTTTACCTTTTCAAGGCACTTCCATTGTGTTTTCATTAGTGGCTCTTACCACGTCCCCCTTAGGGCCGAGTGTACGCATTCCTCCACAGTCCCTTCAGCATTTATTTTTTGAAACGTTTTTGCTGATGGCCATTCTGACTGCTGTGAGCTGATAGGTTTTTGTAATTTGGGTTTGCATGTCTTTAAAGATTCCTAAAATATATCATTTTCCCACACCTTTTTCTTTTCTCTTTAAAGGAAAAGCTGTGAGTAAAACATAGCTCTTGAAATTGTCTTCTTGGAAGGTTGCCCTCTTTTGAAATTTTTGCTCCATTTTTGATCCCAGGATTTATTTGGAGGGCAGGTGTCATTTACAGAATTGCAAGTTGGTGAATATTTAGTGACCTTTAGCAGTGGGTGGAAAGCTGCTGTTGTGGGAAATGGCCACAAGGAGGCAGCATTTCTCCATTCCCAAATCTGAGTACTAGGGCAGCAGAGCCTTTCTGGAAGTCGTGTTCCTAGGTTGTAAGTTAGAATGGAATGTGCCAGGAGAAACCCCCATAAGTTTAGGTCTCATTACTTCTTGTTTTTGTTAATTTTTTTAATCGGGGTAAGGACTAGAATACTGTTTGTCCTAGGGGTACGCAATCTGGTTCATTTGTACATTATATATGTCTACTCTACAGATCCTCTTCCCATGTAAAATATTACAGAGTGTTCTGTAGACCTCCCTTGCTATATGGTCGGTCGTTTTGAAATATGTATATAATATGCATTTGGATATGTATAGTAACACTAATCTCATTTATCCATTCCCCCCACCTTTCCTTTTAGATGAGCGTAGTTGGTTTTCTAAGTCTGTGAGTGTCTTTCTCTGTGGAAATATGTTCATTTGTGTCAGTGATTAGATAACGCCTCTAAGGGATATCATAGGATATAGGTCTTTTGCTTTCCGACTTACCTCATGTTTTGTGATTATCTCCAGGCTCATCTCTGGTGCCTCAAAGAGCAGTGTTTCATTGTTTTCCATGGCTCATATTCCATTGTGTACATGGACTCCTTCTTCTTTATCCATTCACCTGTTGATGGACATTTTGGTTGCTTCCCATCTTGGCTATTTTGAATAAGGCTGCAGTGCAGCCTTTGCAGCCTGTGTCTTCTCGATCCTGGTCTTCTCAGGTGAGAGGCCCAGTGGTGTGCCTGCTGGATTGAATGGTACCTCAGTTTTTACTTTTCAACGCAGTTCCTTTCTGTACTCCTTACTGGCTGTTAACCACTTTACATCTCACCAGCACCTAGAGGTTACACAGTTCTCTACAACCCCATCAGCATTTATTGTTGGTAGACTTTTTGCTGACGGTCAGTCGACAGGTGTGAGTTGAAACCTTTTGGTTGATTAGATTGCATGAGTCTAATCATTCCTGAGGTTGAGCTTTTACCCATTTTCCTGTTTTTTTGTTTAAAGAGAGTGAGGAATACTTACCTCTGCATACTATCTTCTTGAAACATTCGCCTGTTTTGAGTTTCTTTTGTCCATTCCCTACCTGAGCACAATTTTTGACGGCAGGTGTCCTTTACAGCCCTGAGTCCTTGTGAATTTTAAGTGACCAGTAGCTGTGGGTTTAAAGCTGCTCTTGCGGGAAACGGCCACAAGGGGGCAGCATTTCTCCTTTACCAAATCTGGTCACTAGGGCAACAGAGCCTTAATGGAAGTCGTGTTCTAGGTTGTAGATTACAATGGAATGTGCCGGCAAAAAGCCCTTTAAGTGTATGTGTCATTCCTTCTTGTTTGTATTTTGATCAAAATTTTTATTCTTTATCACAGCAAATTCGATTACAATGGTTTGTTTGGTCTAGGTGTGCAAGATGTGGTTCCTTCTCACATATACATATATCTATTCTTCTTTGGAATCCTTTCCCGTGTAGGTTATGACACAATGTTGAGTAGTCTTCTCTTGGTATTCTGTAGGTCTTTGGTGATTATATATTTCACGTGTGTTTGTATATCTCTGTTCACCTCAATATGGTAATGTACCCAATCCTCACACCTTTCCATTTGGTGAACCATAAGTTTTTGTACTGAATCTGTGATTGCCTTTCTCTGTGGAAATATCTTCGTTTGTATCAATTTTTAGGTAACACCTCTATGTGATATGATAGGATATGTGTCTTTCGCTTTCTCACTTACTCCAAGTTGCGTGATTACTTCTAGAGTCATCTATGGTGCTGCAAATGGCATTGCTTCATTTTATCGCCAGCTCATAATCCATCTGTACATGTAGCAGTTCTTCTTTGTCCACCCATCTGTCGGTGGACTTTTTGGTGACTTCCATATCTTGGCTCTTGTAATACTGGGCAATGCAGATTTGCCTGCCTCTTTCTTTCCAATTCTGTCTTCTTAGGTTATAGGTCCAGGAATAAGCCTCCGGATCATACGGTAGCTCAATGTTTACCTTATAACGGAACCTCCACTCTGCTCTCATGAGTGGCTCTTTCCAGGTTACATCCCACTTAAAGTGGAGGGTTTGCATTTCTCCACAGCACCTTCAGCATTTATTCTTTGTGGTTTTTTACTGATGGTTATTCTGACTGGTGTGAGCTGATACGTCTTTGTGGTTGAATTTGCATGTGTCTCATGATCCATTAAAACTGAGCTTTAAGGCAGGTCCTTCTCATTTTTCAGGCTGTGAGTACAGCTTAGTTCTTCAAAGTGTTTTCTTAAAGTATGTGTCATATTGTAAATTTGTTTCGCCATTACCTCCCTGAAGACATTTTGCGGTGACCATTAGCACAGGCTTAAACCTGCGTTTGCAGGTAACGGCCAGAGGGTGGCAGTCTTTCTACGTTCCCCATGCTGGTACTAGGGCAACAGACCTTCCGGCCAGTGGTGTTCCTCGGTTATAAATTAGAGTGGAATGTGCCTGAAGAAACCCACAGATGCTGATGTCTCCTTACTTATGTTTGCCTTTTAAATTTACCTTATATTTATTATTGGAGCAATATTACATTGTGTACATGGAACAGTTCTTCTTGGTGCGTTCCTCTGTTGATGGAGATTTTCATTGCTTCCAAATGTTGGCTATGGTCAATATGGCTGGAGTGCAGGATTGCCAGCCTGTGACGTTTTGATTCTCATTTTCTCAGGGGATAGGCCCAGCAGTGGGTATGACTGATTGACGGGTAGCTCAGTGTTTACCTTTTCAAGGCACTTCCATTGTGTTTTCATTAGTGGCTCTTACCACGTCCCCCTTAGGGCCGAGTGTACGCATTCCTCCACAGTCCCTTCAGCATTTATTTTTTGAAACGTTTTTGCTGATGGCCATTCTGACTGCTGTGAGCTGATAGGTTTTTGTAATTTGGGTTTGCATGTCTTTAAAGATTCCTAAAATATATCATTTTCCCACACCTTTTTCTTTTCTCTTTAAAGGAAAAGCTGTGAGTAAAACATAGCTCTTGAAATTGTCTTCTTGGAAGGTTGCCCTCTTTTGAAATTTTTGCTCCATTTTTGATCCCAGGATTTATTTGGAGGGCAGGTGTCATTTACAGAATTGCAAGTTGGTGAATATTTAGTGACCTTTAGCAGTGGGTGGAAAGCTGCTGTTGTGGGAAATGGCCACAAGGAGGCAGCATTTCTCCATTCCCAAATCTGAGTACTAGGGCAGCAGAGCCTTTCTGGAAGTCGTGTTCCTAGGTTGTAAATTAGAATGGAATGTGCCAGGAGAAACCCCCATAAGTTTAGGTCTCATTACTTCTTGTTTTTGTTAATTTTTTTAATCGGGGTAAGGACTAGAATACTGTTTGTCCTAGGGGTACGCAATCTGGTTCATTTGTACATTATATATGTCTACTCTACAGATCCTCTTCCCATGTAAAATATTACAGAGTGTTCTGTAGACCTCCCTTGCTATATGGTCGGTCGTTTTGAAATATGTATATAATATGCATTTGGATATGTATAGTAACACTAATCTCATTTATCCATTCCCCCCACCTTTCCTTTTAGATGAGCGTAGTTGGTTTTCTAAGTCTGTGAGTGTCTTTCTCTGTGGAAATATGTTCATTTGTGTCAGTGATTAGATAACGCCTCTAAGGGATATCATTGGATATAGGTCTTTTGCTTTCCGACTTACCTCATGTTTTGTGATTATCTCCAGGCTCATCTCTGGTGCCTCAAAGAGCAGTGTTTCATTGTTTTCCATGGCTCATATTCCATTGTGTACATGGACTCCTTCTTCTTTATCCATTCACCTGTTGATGGACATTTTGGTTGCTTCCCATCTTGGCTATTTTGAATAAGGCTGCAGTGCAGCCTTTGCAGCCTGTGTCTTCTCGATCCTGGTCTTCTCAGGTGAGAGGCCCAGTGGTGTGCCTGCTGGATTGAATGGTACCTCAGTTTTCACTTTTCAACGCAGTTCCTTTCTGTACTCCTTACTGGCGGTTAACCACTTTACATCTCACCAGCACCTAGAGGTTACACATTTCTCTACAACCCCATCAGCATTTATTGTTGGTAGACTTTTTGCTGACGGTCAGTCGACAGGTGTGAGTTGAAACCTTTTGGTTGATTAGATTGCATGAGTCTAATCATTCCTGAGGTTGAGCTTTTACCCATTTTCCTGTTTTTTTGTTTAAAGAGAGTGAGGAATACTTACCTCTGCATACTATCTTCTTGAAACATTCGCCTGTTTTGAGTTTCTTTTGTCCATTCCCTACCTGAGCACAATTTTTGACGGCAGGTGTCCTTTACAGCCCTGAGTCCTTGTGAATTTTAAGTGACCAGTAGCTGTGGGTTTAAAGCTGCTCTTGCGGGAAACGGCCACAAGGGGGCAGCATTTCTCCTTTACCAAATCTGGTCACTAGGGCAACAGAGCCTTAATGGAAGTCGTGTTCTAGGTTGTAAATTACAATGGAATGTGCCGGGAAAAAGCCCTTTAAGTGTATGTGTCATTCCTTCTTGTTTGTATTTTGAACAAAATTTTTATTCTTTATCACAGCAAATTCGATTACAATGGTTTGCTTGGTCTAGGTGTGCAAGATGTGGTTCCTTCGCACATATACATATATCTATTCTTCTTTGGAATCCTTTCCCGTGTAGGTTATGACACAATGTTGAGTAGTCTTCTCTTGGTATTCTGTAGGTCTTTGGTGATTATATATTTCACGTGTGTTTGTATATCTCTGTTCACCTCAATATGGTAATGTACCCAATCCCCACACCTTTCCATTTGGTGAACCATAAGTTTTTGTACTGAATCTGTGATTGCCTTTCTCTGTGGAAATATCTTCGTTTGTATCAATTTTTAGGTAACACCTCTATGTGATATGATAGGATATGTGTCTTTCGCTTTCTCACTTACTCCAAGTTGCGTGATTACTTCTAGACTCATCTATGGTGCTGCAAATGGCATTGCTTCATTTTATCGCCAGCTCATAATCCATCTGTACATGTAGCAGTTCTTCTTTGTCCACCCATCTGTCGGTGGACTTTTTGGTGACTTCCATATCTTGGCTCTTGTAATACTGGGCAATGCAGATTTGCCTGCCTCTTTCTTTCCAATTCTGTCTTCTTAGGTTATAGGTCCAGGAATAAGCCTCCGGATCATACGGTAGCTCAATGTTTACCTTATAACGGCACCTCCACTCTGCTCTCATGAGTGGCTCTCTCCAGGTTACATCCTACTTAAAGTGGAGGGTTTGCATTTCTCCACAGCACCTTCAGCATTTATTCTTTGTGGTTTTTTACTGATGGTTATTCTGACTGGTGTGAGCTGATACGTCTTTGTGGTTGAATTTGCATGTGTCTCATGATCCATTAAAACTGAGCTTTAAGGCAGGTCCTTCTCATTTTTCAGGCTGTGAGTACAGCTTAGTTCTTCAAAGTGTTTTCTTAAAGTATGTGTCATATTGTAAATTTGTTTCGCCATTACCTCCCTGAAGACATTTTGCGGTGACCATTAGCACAGGCTTAAACCTGCGTTTGCAGGTAACGGCCAGAGGGTGGCAGTCTTTCTACGTTCCCCATGCTGGTACTAGGGCAACAGACCTTCCGGCCAGTGGTGTTCCTCGGTTATAAATTAGAGTGGAATGTGCCTGAAGAAACCCACAGATGCTGATGTCTCCTTACTTATGTTTGCCTTTTAAATTTACCTTATATTTATTATTGGAGCAATATTACATTGTGTACATGGAACAGTTCTTCTTGGTGCGTTCCTCTGTTGATGGAGATTTTCATTGCTTCCAAATGTTGGCTATGGTCAATATGGCTGGAGTGCAGGATTGCCAGCCTGTGACGTTTTGATTCTCATTTTCTCAGGGGATAGGCCCAGCAGTGGGTATGACTGATTGACGGGTAGCTCAGTGTTTACCTTTTCAAGGCACTTCCATTGTGTTTTCATTAGTGGCTCTTACCACGTCCCCCTTAGGGCCGAGTGTACGCATTCCTCCACAGTCCCTTCAGCATTTATTTTTTGAAACGTTTTTGCTGATGGCCATTCTGACTGCTGTGAGCTGATAGGTTTTTGTAATTTGGGTTTGCATGTCTTTAAAGATTCCTAAAATATATCATTTTCCCACACCTTTTTCTTTTCTCTTTAAAGGAAAAGCTGTGAGTAAAACATAGCTCTTGAAATTGTCTTCTTGGAAGGTTGCCCTCTTTTGAAATTTTTGCTCCATTTTTGATCCCAGGATTTATTTGGAGGGCAGGTGTCATTTACAGAATTGCAAGTTGGTGAATATTTAGTGACCTTTAGCAGTGGGTGGAAAGCTGCTGTTGTGGGAAATGGCCACAAGGAGGCAGCATTTCTCCATTCCCAAATCTGAGTACTAGGGCAGCAGAGCCTTTCTGGAAGTCGTGTTCCTAGGTTGTAAATTAGAATGGAATGTGCCAGGAGAAACCCCCATAAGTTTAGGTCTCATTACTTCTTGTTTTTGTTAATTTTTTTAATCGGGGTAAGGACTAGAATACTGTTTGTCCTAGGGGTACGCAATCTGGTTCATTTGTACATTATATATGTCTACTCTACAGATCCTCTTCCCATGTAAAATATTACAGAGTGTTCTGTAGACCTCCCTTGCTATATGGTCGGTCGTTTTGAAATATGTATATAATATGCATTTGGATATGTATAGTAACACTAATCTCATTTATCCATTCCCCCCACCTTTCCTTTTAGATGAGCGTAGTTGGTTTTCTAAGTCTGTGAGTGTCTTTCTCTGTGGAAATATGTTCATTTGTGTCAGTGATTAGATAACGCCTCTAAGGGATATCATTGGATATAGGTCTTTTGCTTTCCGACTTACCTCATGTTTTGTGATTATCTCCAGGCTCATCTCTGGTGCCTCAAAGAGCAGTGTTTCATTGTTTTCCATGGCTCATATTCCATTGTGTACATGGACTCCTTCTTCTTTATCCATTCACCTGTTGATGGACATTTTGGTTGCTTCCCATCTTGGCTATTTTGAATAAGGCTGCAGTGCAGCCTTTGCAGCCTGTGTCTTCTCGATCCTGGTCTTCTCAGGTGAGAGGCCCAGTGGTGTGCCTGCTGGATTGAATGGTACCTCAGTTTTCACTTTTCAACGCAGTTCCTTTCTGTACTCCTTACTGGCGGTTAACCACTTTACATCTCACCAGCACCTAGAGGTTACACATTTCTCTACAACCCCATCAGCATTTATTGTTGGTAGACTTTTTGCTGACGGTCAGTCGACAGGTGTGAGTTGAAACCTTTTGGTTGATTAGATTGCATGAGTCTAATCATTCCTGAGGTTGAGCTTTTACCCATTTTCCTGTTTTTTTGTTTAAAGAGAGTGAGGAATACTTACCTCTGCATACTATCTTCTTGAAACATTCGCCTGTTTTGAGTTTCTTTTGTCCATTCCCTACCTGAGCACAATTTTTGACGGCAGGTGTCCTTTACAGCCCTGAGTCCTTGTGAATTTTAAGTGACCAGTAGCTGTGGGTTTAAAGCTGCTCTTGCGGGAAACGGCCACAAGGGGGCAGCATTTCTCCTTTACCAAATCTGGTCACTAGGGCAACAGAGCCTTAATGGAAGTCGTGTTCTAGGTTGTAAATTACAATGGAATGTGCCGGGAAAAAGCCCTTTAAGTGTATGTGTCATTCCTTCTTGTTTGTATTTTGAACAAAATTTTTATTCTTTATCACAGCAAATTCGATTACAATGGTTTGCTTGGTCTAGGTGTGCAAGATGTGGTTCCTTCGCACATATACATATATCTATTCTTCTTTGGAATCCTTTCCCGTGTAGGTTATGACACAATGTTGAGTAGTCTTCTCTTGGTATTCTGTAGGTCTTTGGTGATTATATATTTCACGTGTGTTTGTATATCTCTGTTCACCTCAATATGGTAATGTACCCAATCCCCACACCTTTCCATTTGGTGAACCATAAGTTTTTGTACTGAATCTGTGATTGCCTTTCTCTGTGGAAATATCTTCGTTTGTATCAATTTTTAGGTAACACCTCTATGTGATATGATAGGATATGTGTCTTTCGCTTTCTCACTTACTCCAAGTTGCGTGATTACTTCTAGACTCATCTATGGTGCTGCAAATGGCATTGCTTCATTTTATCGCCAGCTCATAATCCATCTGTACATGTAGCAGTTCTTCTTTGTCCACCCATCTGTCGGTGGACTTTTTGGTGACTTCCATATCTTGGCTCTTGTAATACTGGGCAATGCAGATTTGCCTGCCTCTTTCTTTCCAATTCTGTCTTCTTAGGTTATAGGTCCAGGAATAAGCCTCCGGATCATACGGTAGCTCAATGTTTACCTTATAACGGCACCTCCACTCTGCTCTCATGAGTGGCTCTCTCCAGGTTACATCCTACTTAAAGTGGAGGGTTTGCATTTCTCCACAGCACCTTCAGCATTTATTCTTTGTGGTTTTTTACTGATGGTTATTCTGACTGGTGTGAGCTGATACGTCTTTGTGGTTGAATTTGCATGTGTCTCATGATCCATTAAAACTGAGCTTTAAGGCAGGTCCTTCTCATTTTTCAGGCTGTGAGTACAGCTTAGTTCTTCAAAGTGTTTTCTTAAAGTATGTGTCATATTGTAAATTTGTTTCGCCATTACCTCCCTGAAGACATTTTGCGGTGACCATTAGCACAGGCTTAAACCTGCGTTTGCAGGTAACGGCCAGAGGGTGGCAGTCTTTCTACGTTCCCCATGCTGGTACTAAGGCAACAGACCTTCCGGCCAGTGGTGTTCCTCGGTTATAAATTAGAGTGGAATGTGCCTGAAGAAACCCACAGATGCTGATGTCTCCTTACTTATGTTTGCCTTTTAAATTTACCTTATATTTATTATTGGAGCAATATTACATTGTGTACATGGAACAGTTCTTCTTGGTGCGTTCCTCTGTTGATGGAGATTTTCATTGCTTCCAAATGTTGGCTATGGTCAATATGGCTGGAGTGCAGGATTGCCAGCCTGTGACGTTTTGATTCTCATTTTCTCAGGGGATAGGCCCAGCAGTGGGTATGACTGATTGACGGGTAGCTCAATGTTTACCTTTTCAAGGCACTTCCATTGTGTTTTCATTAGTGGCTCTTACCACGTCCCCCTTAGGGCCGAGTGTACGCATTCCTCCACAGTCCCTTCAGCATTTATTTTTTGAAACGTTTTTGCTGATGGCCATTCTGACTGCTGTGAGCTGATAGGTTTTTGTAATTTGGGTTTGCATGTCTTTAAAGATTCCTAAAATATATCATTTTCCCACACCTTTTTCTTTTCTCTTTAAAGGAAAAGCTGTGAGTAAAACATAGCTCTTGAAATTGTCTTCTTGGAAGGTTGCCCTCTTTTGAAATTTTTGCTCCATTTTTGATCCCAGGATTTATTTGGAGGGCAGGTGTCATTTACAGAATTGCAAGTTGGTGAATATTTAGTGACCTTTAGCAGTGGGTGGAAAGCTGCTGTTGTGGGAAATGGCCACAAGGAGGCAGCATTTCTCCATTCCCAAATCTGAGTACTAGGGCAGCAGAGCCTTTCTGGAAGTCGTGTTCCTAGGTTGTAAATTAGAATGGAATGTGCCAGGAGAAACCCCCATAAGTTTAGGTCTCATTACTTCTTGTTTTTGTTAATTTTTTTAATCGGGGTAAGGACTAGAATACTGTTTGTCCTAGGGGTACGCAATCTGGTTCATTTGTACATTATATATGTCTACTCTACAGATCCTCTTCCCATGTAAAATATTACAGAGTGTTCTGTAGACCTCCCTTGCTATATGGTCGGTCGTTTTGAAATATGTATATAATATGCATTTGGATATGTATAGTAACACTAATCTCATTTATCCATTCCCCCCACCTTTCCTTTTAGATGAGCGTAGTTGGTTTTCTAAGTCTGTGAGTGTCTTTCTCTGTGGAAATATGTTCATTTGTGTCAGTGATTAGATAACGCCTCTAAGGGATATCATTGGATATAGGTCTTTTGCTTTCCGACTTACCTCATGTTTTGTGATTATCTCCAGGCTCATCTCTGGTGCCTCAAAGAGCAGTGTTTCATTGTTTTCCATGGCTAATATTCCATTGTGTACATGGACTCCTTCTTCTTTATCCATTCACCTGTTGATGGACATTTTGGTTGCTTCCCATCTTGGCTATTTTGAATAAGGCTGCAGTGCAGCCTTTGCAGCCTGTGTCTTCTCGATCCTGGTCTTCTCAGGTGAGAGGCCCAGTGGTGTGCCTGCTGGATTGAATGGTACCTCAGTTTTTACTTTTCAACGCAGTTCCTTTCTGTACTCCTTACTGGCTGTTAACCACTTTACATCTCACCAGCACCTAGAGGTTACACAGTTCTCTACAACCCCATCAGCATTTATTGTTGGTAGACTTTTTGCTGACGGTCAGTCGACAGGTGTGAGTTGAAACCTTTTGGTTGATTAGATTGCATGAGTCTAATCATTCCTGAGGTTGAGCTTTTACCCATTTTCCTGTTTTTTTGTTTAAAGAGAGTGAGGAATACTTACCTCTGCATACTATCTTCTTGAAACATTCGCCTGTTTTGAATTTCTTTTGTCAATTCCTTACCTGAGCACAATTTTTGACGGCAGGTGTCCTTTACAGCCCTGAGTCCTTGTGAATTTTAAGTGACCAGTAGCTGTGGGTTTAAAGCTGCTCTTGCGGGAAACGGCCACAAGGGGGCAGCATTTCTCCTTTACCAAATCTGGTCACTAGGGCAACAGAGCCTTAATGGAAGTCGTGTTCTAGGTTGTAAATTACAATGGAATGTGCCGGGAAAAAGCCCTTTAAGTGTATGTGTCATTCCTTCTTGTTTGTATTTTGAACAAAATTTTTATTCTTTATCACAGCAAATTCGATTACAATGGTTTGTTTGGTCTAGGTGTGCAAGATGTGGTTCCTTCGCACATATACATATATCTATTCTTCTTTGGAATCCTTTCCCGTGTAGGTTATGACACAATGTTGAGTAGTCTTCTCTTGGTATTCTGTAGGTCTTTGGTGATTATATATTTCACGTGTGTTTGTATATCTCTGTTCACCTCAATATGGTAATGTACCCAATCCTCACACCTTTCCATTTGGTGAACCATAAGTTTTTGTACTGAATCTGTGATTGCCTTTCTCTGTGGAAATATCTTCGTTTGTGTCAATTTTTAGGTAACACCTCTATGTGATATGATAGGATATGTGTCTTTCGCTTTCTCACTTACTCCAAGTTGCGTGATTACTTCTAGAGTCATCTATGGTGCTGCAAATGGCATTGCTTCATTTTATCACCAGCTCATAATCCATCTGTACATGTAGCAGTTCTTCTTTGTCCACCCATCTGTCGGTGGACTTTTTGGTGACTTCCATATCTTGGCTATTGTAATACTGGGCAATGCAGATTTGCCTGCCTCTTTCTTTCCAATTCTGTCTTCTTAGGTTATAGGTCCAGGAATAAGCCTCCGGATCATACGGTAGCTCAATGTTTACCTTATAACGGCACCTCCACTCTGCTCTCATGAGTGGCTCTTTCCAGGTTACATCCCACTTAAAGTGGAGGGTTTGCATTTCTCCACAGCACCTTCAGCATTTATTCTTTGTGGTTTTTTACTGATGGTTATTCTGACTGGTGTGAGCTGATACGTCTTTGTGGTTGAATTTGCATGTGTCTCATGATCCATTAAAACTGAGCTTTAAGGCAGGTCCTTCTCATTTTTCAGGCTGTGAGTACAGCTTAGTTCTTCAAAGTGTTTTCTTAAAGTATGTGTCATATTGTAAATTTGTTTCGCCATTACCTCCCTGAAGACATTTTGCGGTGACCATTAGCACAGGCTTAAACCTGCGTTTGCAGGTAACGGCCAGAGGGTGGCAGTCTTTCTACGTTCCCCATGCTGGTACTAGGGCAACAGACCTTCCGGCCAGTGGTGTTCCTCGGTTATAAATTAGAGTGGAATGTGCCTGAAGAAACCCACAGATGCTGATGTCTCCTTACTTATGTTTGCCTTTTAAATTTACCTTATATTTATTATTGGAGCAATATTACATTGTGTACATGGAACAGTTCTTCTTGGTGCGTTCCTCTGTTGATGGAGATTTTCATTGCTTCCAAATGTTGGCTATGGTCAATATGGCTGGAGTGCAGGATTGCCAGCCTGTGACGTTTTGATTCTCATTTTCTCAGGGGATAGGCCCAGCAGTGGGTATGACTGATTGACGGGTAGCTCAGTGTTTACCTTTTCAAGGCACTTCCATTGTGTTTTCATTAGTGGCTCTTACCACGTCCCCCTTAGGGCCGAGTGTACGCATTCCTCCACAGTCCCTTCAGCATTTATTTTTTGAAACGTTTTTGCTGATGGCCATTCTGACTGCTGTGAGCTGATAGGTTTTTGTAATTTGGGTTTGCATGTCTTTAAAGATTCCTAAAATATATCATTTTCCCACACCTTTTTCTTTTCTCTTTAAAGGAAAAGCTGTGAGTAAAACATAGCTCTTGAAATTGTCTTCTTGGAAGGTTGCCCTCTTTTGAAATTTTTGCTCCATTTTTGATCCCAGGATTTATTTGGAGGGCAGGTGTCATTTACAGAATTGCAAGTTGGTGAATATTTAGTGACCTTTAGCAGTGGGTGGAAAGCTGCTGTTGTGGGAAATGGCCACAAGGAGGCAGCATTTCTCCATTCCCAAATCTGAGTACTAGGGCAGCAGAGCCTTTCTGGAAGTCGTGTTCCTAGGTTGTAAATTAGAATGGAATGTGCCAGGAGAAACCCCCATAAGTTTAGGTCTCATTACTTCTTGTTTTTGTTAATTTTTTTAATCGGGGTAAGGACTAGAATACTGTTTGTCCTAGGGGTACGCAATCTGGTTCATTTGTACATTATATATGTCTACTCTACAGATCCTCTTCCCATGTAAAATATTACAGAGTGTTCTGTAGACCTCCCTTGCTATATGGTCGGTCGTTTTGAAATATGTATATAATATGCATTTGGATATGTATAGTAACACTAATCTCATTTATCCATTCCCCCCACCTTTCCTTTTAGATGAGCGTAGTTGGTTTTCTAAGTCTGTGAGTGTCTTTCTCTGTGGAAATATGTTCATTTGTGTCAGTGATTAGATAACGCCTCTAAGGGATATCATTGGATATAGGTCTTTTGCTTTCCGACTTACCTCATGTTTTGTGATTATCTCCAGGCTCATCTCTGGTGCCTCAAAGAGCAGTGTTTCATTGTTTTCCATGGCTAATATTCCATTGTGTACATGGACTCCTTCTTCTTTATCCATTCACCTGTTGATGGACATTTTGGTTGCTTCCCATCTTGGCTATTTTGAATAAGGCTGCAGTGCAGCCTTTGCAGCCTGTGTCTTCTCGATCCTGGTCTTCTCAGGTGAGAGGCCCAGTGGTGTGCCTGCTGGATTGAATGGTACCTCAGTTTTTACTTTTCAACGCAGTTCCTTTCTGTACTCCTTACTGGCTGTTAACCACTTTACATCTCACCAGCACCTAGAGGTTACACAGTTCTCTACAACCCCATCAGCATTTATTGTTGGTAGACTTTTTGCTGACGGTCAGTCGACAGGTGTGAGTTGAAACCTTTTGGTTGATTAGATTGCATGAGTCTAATCATTCCTGAGGTTGAGCTTTTACCCATTTTCCTGTTTTTTTGTTTAAAGAGAGTGAGGAATACTTACCTCTGCATACTATCTTCTTGAAACATTCGCCTGTTTTGAATTTCTTTTGTCAATTCCTTACCTGAGCACAATTTTTGACGGCAGGTGTCCTTTACAGCCCTGAGTCCTTGTGAATTTTAAGTGACCAGTAGCTGTGGGTTTAAAGCTGCTCTTGCGGGAAACGGCCACAAGGGGGCAGCATTTCTCCTTTACCAAATCTGGTCACTAGGGCAACAGAGCCTTAATGGAAGTCGTGTTCTAGGTTGTAAATTACAATGGAATGTGCCGGGAAAAAGCCCTTTAAGTGTATGTGTCATTCCTTCTTGTTTGTATTTTGAACAAAATTTTTATTCTTTATCACAGCAAATTCGATTACAATGGTTTGTTTGGTCTAGGTGTGCAAGATGTGGTTCCTTCGCACATATACATATATCTATTCTTCTTTGGAATCCTTTCCCGTGTAGGTTATGACACAATGTTGAGTAGTCTTCTCTTGGTATTCTGTAGGTCTTTGGTGATTATATATTTCACGTGTGTTTGTATATCTCTGTTCACCTCAATATGGTAATGTACCCAATCCTCACACCTTTCCATTTGGTGAACCATAAGTTTTTGTACTGAATCTGTGATTGCCTTTCTCTGTGGAAATATCTTCGTTTGTATCAATTTTTAGGTAACACCTCTATGTGATATGATAGGATATGTGTCTTTCGCTTTCTCACTTACTCCAAGTTGCGTGATTACTTCTAGAGTCATCTATGGTGCTGCAAATGGCATTGCTTCATTTTATCACCAGCTCATAATCCATCTGTACATGTAGCAGTTCTTCTTTGTCCACCCATCTGTCGGTGGACTTTTTGGTGACTTCCATATCTTGGCTATTGTAATACTGGGCAATGCAGATTTGCCTGCCTCTTTCTTTCCAATTCTGTCTTCTTAGGTTATAGGTCCAGGAATAAGCCTCCGGATCATACGGTAGCTCAATGTTTACCTTATAACGGCACCTCCACTCTGCTCTCATGAGTGGCTCTTTCCAGGTTACATCCCACTTAAAGTGGAGGGTTTGCATTTCTCCACAGCACCTTCAGCATTTATTCTTTGTGGTTTTTTACTGATGGTTATTCTGACTGGTGTGAGCTGATACGTCTTTGTGGTTGAATTTGCATGTGTCTCATGATCCATTAAAACTGAGCTTTAAGGCAGGTCCTTCTCATTTTTCAGGCTGTGAGTACAGCTTAGTTCTTCAAAGTGTTTTCTTAAAGTATGTGTCATATTGTAAATTTGTTTCGCCATTACCTCCCTGAAGACATTTTGCGGTGACCATTAGCACAGGCTTAAACCTGCGTTTGCAGGTAACGGCCAGAGGGTGGCAGTCTTTCTACGTTCCCCATGCTGGTACTAGGGCAACAGACCTTCCGGCCAGTGGTGTTCCTCGGTTATAAATTAGAGTGGAATGTGCCTGAAGAAACCCACAGATGCTGATGTCTCCTTACTTATGTTTGCCTTTTAAATTTACCTTATATTTATTATTGGAGCAATATTACATTGTGTACATGGAACAGTTCTTCTTGGTGCGTTCCTCTGTTGATGGAGATTTTCATTGCTTCCAAATGTTGGCTATGGTCAATATGGCTGGAGTGCAGGATTGCCAGCCTGTGACGTTTTGATTCTCATTTTCTCAGGGGATAGGCCCAGCAGTGGGTATGACTGATTGACGGGTAGCTCAGTGTTTACCTTTTCAAGGCACTTCCATTGTGTTTTCATTAGTGGCTCTTACCACGTCCCCCTTAGGGCCGAGTGTACGCATTCCTCCACAGTCCCTTCAGCATTTATTTTTTGAAACGTTTTTGCTGATGGCCATTCTGACTGCTGTGAGCTGATAGGTTTTTGTAATTTGGGTTTGCATGTCTTTAAAGATTCCTAAAATATATCATTTTCCCACACCTTTTTCTTTTCTCTTTAAAGGAAAAGCTGTGAGTAAAACATAGCTCTTGAAATTGTCTTCTTGGAAGGTTGCCCTCTTTTGAAATTTTTGCTCCATTTTTGATCCCAGGATTTATTTGGAGGGCAGGTGTCATTTACAGAATTGCAAGTTGGTGAATATTTAGTGACCTTTAGCAGTGGGTTGAAAGCTGCTGTTGTGGGAAATGGGCACAAGGAGGCAGCGTTTCTCCATTCCCAAATCTGAGTACTAGGGCAGCAGAGCCTTTCTGGAAGTCGTGTTCCTAGGTTGTAAATTAGAATGGAATGTGCCAGGAGAAACCCCCATAAGTTTAGGTCTCATTACTTCTTGTTTTTGTTAATTTTTTTAATCGGGGTAAGGACTAGAATACTGTTTGTCCTAGGGGTACGCAATCTGGTTCATTTGTACATTATATATGTCTACTCTACAGATCCTCTTCCCATGTAAAATATTACAGAGTGTTCTGTAGACCTCCCTTGCTATATGGTCGGTCGTTTTGAAATATGTATATAATATGCATTTGGATATGTATAGTAACACTAATCTCATTTATCCATTCCCCCCACCTTTCCTTTTAGATGAGCGTAGTTGGTTTTCTAAGTCTGTGAGTGTCTTTCTCTGTGGAAATATGTTCATTTGTGTCAGTGATTAGATAACGCCTCTAAGGGATATCATAGGATATAGGTCTTTTGCTTTCCGACTTACCTCATGTTTTGTGATTATCTCCAGGCTCATCTCTGGTGCCTCAAAGAGCAGTGTTTCATTGTTTTCCATGGCTCATATTCCATTGTGTACATGGACTCCTTCTTCTTTATCCATTCACCTGTTGATGGACATTTTGGTTGCTTCCCATCTTGGCTATTTTGAATAAGGCTGCAGTGCAGCCTTTGCAGCCTGTGTCTTCTCGATCCTGGTCTTCTCAGGTGAGAGGCCCAGTGGTGTGCCTGCTGGATTGAATGGTACCTCAGTTTTTACTTTTCAACGCAGTTCCTTTCTGTACTCCTTACTGGCTGTTAACCACTTTACATCTCACCAGCACCTAGAGGTTACACAGTTCTCTACAACCCCATCAGCATTTATTGTTGGTAGACTTTTTGCTGACGGTCAGTCGACAGGTGTGAGTTGAAACCTTTTGGTTGATTAGATTGCATGAGTCTAATCATTCCTGAGGTTGAGCTTTTACCCATTTTCCTGTTTTTTTGTTTAAAGAGAGTGAGGAATACTTACCTCTGCATACTATCTTCTTGAAACATTCGCCTGTTTTGAGTTTCTTTTGTCCATTCCCTACCTGAGCACAATTTTTGACGGCAGGTGTCCTTTACAGCCCTGAGTCCTTGTGAATTTTAAGTGACCAGTAGCTGTGGGTTTAAAGCTGCTCTTGCGGGAAACGGCCACAAGGGGGCAGCATTTCTCCTTTACCAAATCTGGTCACTAGGGCAACAGAGCCTTAATGGAAGTCGTGTTCTAGGTTGTAAAGTACAATGGAATGTGCCGGGAAAAAGCCCTTTAAGTGTATGTGTCATTCCTTCTTGTTTGTATTTTGAACAAAATTTTTATTCTTTATCACAGCAAATTCGATTACAATGGTTTGTTTGGTCTAGGTGTGCAAGATGTGGTTCCTTCTCACATATACATATATCTATTCTTCTTTGGAATCCTTTCCCGTGTAGGTTATGACACAATGTTGAGTAGTCTTCTCTTGGTATTCTGTAGGTCTTTGGTGATTATATATTTCACGTGTGTTTGTATATCTCTGTTCACCTCAATATGGTAATGTACCCAATCCTCACACCTTTCCATTTGGTGAACCATAAGTTTTTGTACTGAATCTGTGATTGCCTTTCTCTGTGGAAATATCTTCGTTTGTATCAATTTTTAGGTAACACCTCTATGTGATATGATAGGATATGTGTCTTTCGCTTTCTCACTTACTCCAAGTTGCGTGATTACTTCTAGAGTCATCTATGGTGCTGCAAATGGCATTGCTTCATTTTATCGCCAGCTCATAATCCATCTGTACATGTAGCAGTTCTTCTTTGTCCACCCATCTGTCGGTGGACTTTTTGGTGACTTCCATATCTTGGCTATTGTAATACTGGGCAATGCAGATTTGCCTGCCTCTTTCTTTCCAATTCTGTCTTCTTAGGTTATAGGTCCAGGAATAAGCCTCCGGATCATACGGTAGCTCAATGTTTACCTTATAACGGCACCTCCACTCTGCTCTCATGAGTGGCTCTTTCCAGGTTACATCCCACTTAAAGTGGAGGGTTTGCATTTCTCCACAGCACCTTCAGCATTTATTCTTTGTGGTTTTTTACTGATGGTTATTCTGACTGGTGTGAGCTGATACGTCTTTGTGGTTGAATTTGCATGTGTCTCATGATCCATTAAAACTGAGCTTTAAGGCAGGTCCTTCTCATTTTTCAGGCTGTGAGTACAGCTTAGTTCTTCAAAGTGTTTTCTTAAAGTATGTGTCATATTGTAAATTTGTTTCGCCATTACCTCCCTGAAGACATTTTGCGGTGACCATTAGCACAGGCTTAAACCTGCGTTTGCAGGTAACGGCCAGAGGGTGGCAGTCTTTCTACGTTCCCCATGCTGGTACTAGGGCAACAGACCTTCCGGCCAGTGGTGTTCCTCGGTTATAAATTAGAGTGGAATGTGCCTGAAGAAACCCACAGATGCTGATGTCTCCTTACTTATGTTTGCCTTTTAAATTTACCTTATATTTATTATTGGAGCAATATTACATTGTGTACATGGAACAGTTCTTCTTGGTGCGTTCCTCTGTTGATGGAGATTTTCATTGCTTCCAAATGTTGGCTATGGTCAATATGGCTGGAGTGCAGGATTGCCAGCCTGTGACGTTTTGATTCTCATTTTCTCAGGGGATAGGCCCAGCAGTGGGTATGACTGATTGACGGGTAGCTCAGTGTTTACCTTTTCAAGGCACTTCCATTGTGTTTTCATTAGTGGCTCTTACCACGTCCCCCTTAGGGCCGAGTGTACGCATTCCTCCACAGTCCCTTCAGCATTTATTTTTTGAAACGTTTTTGCTGATGGCCATTCTGACTGCTGTGAGCTGATAGGTTTTTGTAATTTGGGTTTGCATGTCTTTAAAGATTCCTAAAATATATCATTGTCCCACACCTTTTTCTTTTCTCTTTAAAGGAAAAGCTGTGAGTAAAACATAGCTCTTGAAATTGTCTTCTTGGAAGGTTGCCCTCTTTTGAAATTTTTGCTCCATTTTTGATCCCAGGATTTATTTGGAGGGCAGGTGTCATTTACAGAATTGCAAGTTGGTGAATATTTAGTGACCTTTAGCAGTGGGTTGAAAGCTGCTGTTGTGGGAAATGGCCACAAGGAGGCAGCGTTTCTCCATTCCCAAATCTGAGTACTAGGGCAGCAGAGCCTTTCTGGAAGTCGTGTTCCTAGGTTGTAAATTAGAATGGAATGTGCCAGGAGAAACCCCCATAAGTTTAGGTCTCATTACTTCTTGTTTTTGTTAATTTTTTTAATCGGGGTAAGGACTAGAATACTGTTTGTCCTAGGGGTACGCAATCTGGTTCATTTGTACATTATATATGTCTACTCTACAGATCCTCTTCCCATGTAAAATATTACAGAGTGTTCTGTAGACCTCCCTTGCTATATGGTCGGTCGTTTTGAAATATGTATATAATATGCATTTGGATATGTATAGTAACACTAATCTCATTTATCCATTCCCCCCACCTTTCCTTTTAGATGAGCGTAGTTGGTTTTCTAAGTCTGTGAGTGTCTTTCTCTGTGGAAATATGTTCATTTGTGTCAGTGATTAGATAACGCCTCTAAGGGATATCATAGGATATAGGTCTTTTGCTTTCCGACTTACCTCATGTTTTGTGATTATCTCCAGGCTCATCTCTGGTGCCTCAAAGAGCAGTGTTTCATTGTTTTCCATGGCTCATATTCCATTGTGTACATGGACTCCTTCTTCTTTATCCATTCACCTGTTGATGGACATTTTGGTCGCTTCCCATCTTGGCTATTTTGAATAAGGCTGCAGTGCAGCCTTTGCAGCCTGTGTCTTCTCGATCCTGGTCTTCTCAGGTGAGAGGCCCAGTGGTGTGCCTGCTGGATTGAATGGTACCTCAGTTTTTACTTTTCAACGCAGTTCCTTTCTGTACTCCTTACTGGCTGTTAACCACTTTACATCTCACCAGCACCTAGAGGTTACACAGTTCTCTACAACCCCATCAGCATTTATTGTTGGTAGACTTTTTGCTGACGGTCAGTCGACAGGTGTGAGTTGAAACCTTTTGGTTGATTAGATTGCATGAGTCTAATCATTCCTGAGGTTGAGCTTTTACCCATTTTCCTGTTTTTTTGTTTAAAGAGAGTGAGGAATACTTACCTCTGCATACTATCTTCTTGAAACATTCGCCTGTTTTGAGTTTCTTTTGTCCATTCCCTACCTGAGCACAATTTTTGACGGCAGGTGTCCTTTACAGCCCTGAGTCCTTGTGAATTTTAAGTGACCAGTAGCTGTGGGTTTAAAGCTGCTCTTGCGGGAAACGGCCACAAGGGGGCAGCATTTCTCCTTTACCAAATCTGGTCACTAGGGCAACAGAGCCTTAATGGAAGTCGTGTTCTAGGTTGTAAAGTACAATGGAATGTGCCGGGAAAAAGCCCTTTAAGTGTATGTGTCATTCCTTCTTGTTTGTATTTTGAACAAAATTTTTATTCTTTATCACAGCAAATTCGATTACAATGGTTTGTTTGGTCTAGGTGTGCAAGATGTGGTTCCTTCTCACATATACATATATCTATTCTTCTTTGGAATCCTTTCCCGTGTAGGTTATGACACAATGTTGAGTAGTCTTCTCTTGGTATTCTGTAGGTCTTTGGTGATTATATATTTCACGTGTGTTTGTATATCTCTGTTCACCTCAATATGGTAATGTACCCAATCCTCACACCTTTCCATTTGGTGAACCATAAGTTTTTGTACTGAATCTGTGATTGCCTTTCTCTGTGGAAATATCTTCGTTTGTATCAATTTTTAGGTAACACCTCTATGTGATATGATAGGATATGTGTCTTTCGCTTTCTCACTTACTCCAAGTTGCGTGATTACTTCTAGAGTCATCTATGGTGCTGCAAATGGCATTGCTTCATTTTATCGCCAGCTCATAATCCATCTGTACATGTAGCAGTTCTTCTTTGTCCACCCATCTGTCGGTGGACTTTTTGGTGACTTCCATATCTTGGCTATTGTAATACTGGGCAATGCAGATTTGCCTGCCTCTTTCTTTCCAATTCTGTCTTCTTAGGTTATAGGTCCAGGAATAAGCCTCCGGATCATACGGTAGCTCAATGTTTACCTTATAACGGCACCTCCACTCTGCTCTCATGAGTGGCTCTTTCCAGGTTACATCCCACTTAAAGTGGAGGGTTTGCATTTCTCCACAGCACCTTCAGCATTTATTCTTTGTGGTTTTTTACTGATGGTTATTCTGACTGGTGTGAGCTGATACGTCTTTGTGGTTGAATTTGCATGTGTCTCATGATCCATTAAAACTGAGCTTTAAGGCAGGTCCTTCTCATTTTTCAGGCTGTGAGTACAGCTTAGTTCTTCAAAGTGTTTTCTTAAAGTATGTGTCATATTGTAAATTTGTTTCGCCATTACCTCCCTGAAGACATTTTGCGGTGACCATTAGCACAGGCTTAAACCTGCGTTTGCAGGTAACGGCCAGAGGGTGGCAGTCTTTCTACGTTCCCCATGCTGGTACTAGGGCAACAGACCTTCCGGCCAGTGGTGTTCCTCGGTTATAAATTAGAGTGGAATGTGCCTGAAGAAACCCACAGATGCTGATGTCTCCTTACTTATGTTTGCCTTTTAAATTTACCTTATATTTATTATTGGAGCAATATTACATTGTGTACATGGAACAGTTCTTCTTGGTGCGTTCCTCTGTTGATGGAGATTTTCATTGCTTCCAAATGTTGGCTATGGTCAATATGGCTGGAGTGCAGGATTGCCAGCCTGTGACGTTTTGATTCTCATTTTCTCAGGGGATAGGCCCAGCAGTGGGTATGACTGATTGACGGGTAGCTCAGTGTTTACCTTTTCAAGGCACTTCCATTGTGTTTTCATTAGTGGCTCTTACCACGTCCCCCTTAGGGCCGAGTGTACGCATTCCTCCACAGTCCCTTCAGCATTTATTTTTTGAAACGTTTTTGCTGATGGCCATTCTGACTGCTGTGAGCTGATAGGTTTTTGTAATTTGGGTTTGCATGTCTTTAAAGATTCCTAAAATATATCATTTTCCCACACCTTTTTCTTTTCTCTTTAAAGGAAAAGCTGTGAGTAAAACATAGCTCTTGAAATTGTCTTCTTGGAAGGTTGCCCTCTTTTGAAATTTTTGCTCCATTTTTGATCCCAGGATTTATTTGGAGGGCAGGTGTCATTTACAGAATTGCAAGTTGGTGAATATTTAGTGACCTTTAGCAGTGCGTTGAAAGCTGCTGTTGTGGGAAATGGCCACAAGGAGGCAGCGTTTCTCCATTCCCAAATCTGAGTACTAGGGCAGCAGAGCCTTTCTGGAAGTCGTGTTCCTAGGTTGTAAATTAGAATGGAATGTGCCAGGAGAAACCCCCATAAGTTTAGGTCTCATTACTTCTTGTTTTTGTTAATTTTTTTAATCGGGGTAAGGACTAGAATACTGTTTGTCCTAGGGGTACGCAATCTGGTTCATTTGTACATTATATATGTCTACTCTACAGATCCTCTTCCCATGTAAAATATTACAGAGTGTTCTGTAGACCTCCCTTGCTATATGGTCGGTCGTTTTGAAATATGTATATAATATGCATTTGGATATGTATAGTAACACTAATCTCATTTATCCATTCCCCCCACCTTTCCTTTTAGATGAGCGTAGTTGGTTTTCTAAGTCTGTGAGTGTCTTTCTCTGTGGAAATATGTTCATTTGTGTCAGTGATTAGATAACGCCTCTAAGGGATATCATAGGATATAGGTCTTTTGCTTTCCGACTTACCTCATGTTTTGTGATTATCTCCAGGCTCATCTCTGGTGCCTCAAAGAGCAGTGTTTCATTGTTTTCCATGGCTCATATTCCATTGTGTACATGGACTCCTTCTTCTTTATCCATTCACCTGTTGATGGACATTTTGGTTGCTTCCCATCTTGGCTATTTTGAATAAGGCTGCAGTGCAGCCTTTGCAGCCTGTGTCTTCTCGATCCTGGTCTTCTCAGGTGAGAGGCCCAGTGGTGTGCCTGCTGGATTGAATGGTACCTCAGTTTTTACTTTTCAACGCAGTTCCTTTCTGTACTCCTTACTGGCTGTTAACCACTTTACATCTCACCAGCACCTAGAGGTTACACAGTTCTCTACAACCCCATCAGCATTTATTGTTGGTAGACTTTTTGCTGACGGTCAGTCGACAGGTGTGAGTTGAAACCTTTTGGTTGATTAGATTGCATGAGTCTAATCATTCCTGAGGTTGAGCTTTTACCCATTTTCCTGTTTTTTTGTTTAAAGAGAGTGAGGAATACTTACCTCTGCATACTATCTTCTTGAAACATTCGCCTGTTTTGAATTTCTTTTGTCAATTCCTTACCTGAGCACAATTTTTGACGGCAGGTGTCCTTTACAGCCCTGAGTCCTTGTGAATTTTAAGTGACCAGTAGCTGTGGGTTTAAAGCTGCTCTTGCGGGAAACGGCCACAAGGGGGCAGCATTTCTCCTTTACCAAATCTGGTCACTAGGGCAACAGAGCCTTAATGGAAGTCGTGTTCTAGGTTGTAAAGTACAATGGAATGTGCCGGGAAAAAGCCCTTTAAGTGTATGTGTCATTCCTTCTTGTTTGTATTTTGAACAAAATTTTTATTCTTTATCACAGCAAATTCGATTACAATGGTTTGTTTGGTCTAGGTGTGCAAGATGTGGTTCCTTCGCACATATACATATATCTATTCTTCTTTGGAATCCTTTCCCGTGTAGGTTATGACACAATGTTGAGTAGTCTTCTCTTGGTATTCTGTAGGTCTTTGGTGATTATATATTTCACGTGTGTTTGTATATCTCTGTTCACCTCAATATGGTAATGTACCCAATCCTCACACCTTTCCATTTGGTGAACCATAAGTTTTTGTACTGAATCTGTGATTGCCTTTCTCTGTGGAAATATCTTCGTTTGTATCAATTTTTAGGTAACACCTCTATGTGATATGATAGGATATGTGTCTTTCGCTTTCTCACTTACTCCAAGTTGCATGATTACTTCTAGAGTCATCTATGGTGCTGCAAATGGCATTGCTTCATTTTATCACCAGCTCATAATCCATCTGTACATGTAGCAGTTCTTCTTTGTCCACCCATCTGTCGGTGGACTTTTTGGTGACTTCCATATCTTGGCTATTGTAATACTGGGCAATGCAGATTTGCCTGCCTCTTTCTTTCCAATTCTGTCTTCTTAGGTTATAGGTCCAGGAATAAGCCTCCGGATCATACGGTAGCTCAATGTTTACCTTATAACGGCACCTCCACTCTGCTCTCATGAGTGGCTCTTTCCAGGTTACATCCCAATTAAAGTGGAGGGTTTGCATTTCTCCACAGCACCTTCAGCATTTATTCTTTGTGGTTTTTTACTGATGGTTATTCTGACTGGTGTGAGCTGATACGTCTTTGTGGTTGAATTTGCATGTGTCTCATGATCCATTAAAACTGAGCTTTAAGGCAGGTCCTTCTCATTTTTCAGGCTGTGAGTACAGCTTAGTTCTTCAAAGTGTTTTCTTAAAGTATGTGTCATATTGTAAATTTGTTTCGCCATTACCTCCCTGAAGACATTTTGCGGTGACCATTAGCACAGGCTTAAACCTGCGTTTGCAGGTAACGGCCAGAGGGTGGCAGTCTTTCTACGTTCCCCATGCTGGTACTAGGGCAACAGACCTTCCGGCCAGTGGTGTTCCTCGGTTATAAATTAGAGTGGAATGTGCCTGAAGAAACCCACAGATGCTGATGTCTCCTTACTTATGTTTGCCTTTTAAATTTACCTTATATTTATTATTGGAGCAATATTACATTGTGTACATGGAACAGTTCTTCTTGGTGCGTTCCTCTGTTGATGGACATTTTCACTGCTTCCAAATGTTGGCTATGGTCAATATGGCTGGAGTGCAGGATTGCCAGCCTGTGACGTTTTGATTCTCATTTTCTCAGGGGATAGGCCCAGCAGTGGGTATGACTGATTGACGGGTAGCTCAGTGTTTACCTTTTCAAGGCACTTCCATTGTGTTTTCATTAGTGGCTCTTACCAGGTCCCCCTTAGGGCCGAGTGTACGCATTCCTCCACAGTCCCTTCAGCATTTATTTTTTGAAACGTTTTTGCTGATGGCCATTCTGACTGCTGTGAGCTGATAGGTTTTTGTAATTTGGGTTTGCATGTCTTTAAAGATTCCTAAAATATATCATTTTCCCACACCTTTTTCTTTTCTCTTTAAAGGAAAAGCTGTGAGTAAAACATAGCTCTTGAAATTGTCTTCTTGGAAGGTTGCCCTCTTTTGAAATTTTTGCTCCATTTTTGAGCCCAGGATTTATTTGGAGGACAGGTCTCATTTACAGAATTGCAAGTTGGTGAATATTTAGTGACCTTTAGCAGTGGGTTGAAAGCTGCTGTTGTGGGAAATGGCCACAAGGAGGCAGCATTTCTCCATTCCCAAATCTGAGTACTAGGGCAGCAGAGCCTTTCTGGAAGTCGTGTTCCTAGGTTGTAAATTAGAATGGAATGTGCCAGGAGAAACCCCCATAAGTTTAGGTCTCATTACTTCTTGTTTTTGTTAATTTTTTTAATCGGGGTAAGGACTAGAATACTGTTTGTCCTAGGGGTACGCAATCTGGTTCATTTGTACATTATATATGTCTACTCTACAGATCCTCTTCCCATGTAAAATATTACAGAGTGTTCTGTAGACCTCCCTTGCTATATGGTCGGTCGTTTTGAAATATGTATATAATATGCATTTGGATATGTATAGTAACACTAATCTCATTTATCCATTCCCCCCACCTTTCCTTTTAGATGAGCGTAGTTGGTTTTCTAAGTCTGTGAGTGTCTTTCTCTGTGGAAATATGTTCATTTGTGTCAGTGATTAGATAACGCCTCTAAGGGATATCATAGGATATAGGTCTTTTGCTTTCCGACTTGCCTCATGTTTTGTGATTATCTCCAGGCTCATCTCTGGTGCCTCAAAGAGCAGTGTTTCATTGTTTTCCATGGCTAATATTCCATTGTGTACATGGACTCCTTCTTCTTTATCCATTCACCTGTTGATGGACATTTTGGTTGCTTCCCATCTTGGCTATTTTGAATAAGGCTGCAGTGCAGCCTTTGCAGCCTGTGTCTTCTCGATCCTGGTCTTCTCAGGTGAGAGGCCCAGTGGTGTGCCTGCTGGATTGAATGGTACCTCAGTTTTTACTTTTCAACGCAGTTCCTTTCTGTACTCCTTACTGGCTGTTAACCACTTTACATCTCACCAGCACCTAGAGGTTACACAGTTCTCTACAACCCCATCAGCATTTATTGTTGGTAGACTTTTTGCTGACGGTCAGTCGACAGGTGTGAGTTGAAACCTTTTGGTTGATTAGATTGCATGAGTCTAATCATTCCTGAGGTTGAGCTTTTACCCATTTTCCTGTTTTTTTGTTTAAAGAGAGTGAGGAATACTTACCTCTGCATACTATCTTCTTGAAACATTCGCCTGTTTTGAGTTTCTTTTGTCCATTCCCTACCTGAGCACAATTTTTGACGGCAGGTGTCCTTTACAGCCCTGAGTCCTTGTGAATTTTAAGTGACCAGTAGCTGTGGGTTTAAAGCTGCTCTTGCGGGAAACGGCCACAAGGGGGCAGCATTTCTCCTTTACCAAATCTGGTCACTAGGGCAACAGAGCCTTAATGGAAGTCGTGTTCTAGGTTGTAAATTACAATGGAATGTGCCGGGAAAAAGCCCTTTAAGTGTATGTGTCATTCCTTCTTGTTTGTATTTTGAACAAAATTTTTATTCTTTATCACAGCAAATTCGATTACAATGGTTTGTTTGGTCTAGGTGTGCAAGATGTGGTTCCTTCGCACATATACATATATCTATTCTTCTTTGGAATCCTTTCCCGTGTAGGTTATGACACAATGTTGAGTAGTCTTCTCTTGGTATTCTGTAGGTCTTTGGTGATTATATATTTCACGTGTGTTTGTATATCTCTGTTCACCTCAATATGGTAATGTACCCAATCCTCACACCTTTCCATTTGGTGAACCATAAGTTTTTGTACTGAATCTGTGATTGCCTTTCTCTGTGGAAATATCTTCGTTTGTATCAATTTTTAGGTAACACCTCTATGTGATATGATAGGATATGTGTCTTTCGCTTTCTCACTTACTCCAAGTTGCGTGATTACTTCTACAGTCATCTATGGTGCTGCAAATGGCATTGCTTCATTTTATCACCAGCTCATAATCCATCTGTACATGTAGCAGTTCTTCTTTGTCCACCCATCTGTCGGTGGACTTTTTGGTGACTTCCATATCTTGGCTATTGTAATACTGGGCAATGCAGATTTGCCTGCCTCTTTCTTTCCAATTCTGTCTTCTTAGGTTATAGGTCCAGGAATAAGCCTCCGGATCATACGGTAGCTCAATGTTTACCTTATAACGGCACCTCCACTCTGCTCTCATGAGTGGCTCTTTCCAGGTTACATCCCACTTAAAGTGGAGGGTTTGCATTTCTCCACAGCACCTTCAGCATTTATTCTTTGTGGTTTTTTACTGATGGTTATTCTGACTGGTGTGAGCTGATACGTCTTTGTGGTTGAATTTGCATGTGTCTCATGATCCATTAAAACTGAGCTTTAAGGCAGGTCCTTCTCATTTTTCAGGCTGTGAGTACAGCTTAGTTCTTCAAAGTGTTTTCTTAAAGTATGTGTCATATTGTAAATTTGTTTCGCCATTACCTCCCTGAAGACATTTTGCGGTGACCATTAGCACAGGCTTAAACCTGCGTTTGCAGGTAACGGCCAGAGGGTGGCAGTCTTTCTACGTTCCCCATGCTGGTACTAGGGCAACAGACCTTCCGGCCAGTGGTGTTCCTCGGTTATAAATTAGAGTGGAATGTGCCTGAAGAAACCCACAGATGCTGATGTCTCCTTACTTATGTTTGCCTTTTAAATTTACCTTATATTTATTATTGGAGCAATATTACATTGTGTACATGGAACAGTTCTTCTTGGTGCGTTCCTCTGTTGATGGAGATTTTCACTGCTTCCAAATGTTGGCTATGGTCAATATGGCTGGAGTGCAGGATTGCCAGCCTGTGACGTTTTGATTCTCATTTTCTCAGGGGATAGGCCCAGCAGTGGGTATGACTGATTGACGGGTAGCTCAGTGTTTACCTTTTCAAGGCACTTCCATTGTGTTTTCATTAGTGGCTCTTACCACGTCCCCCTTAGGGCCGAGTGTACGCATTCCTCCACAGTCCCTTCAGCACGTATTTTTTGAAACGTTTTAGCTGATGGCCATTCTGACTGCTGTGAGCTGATAGGTTTTTGTAATTTGGGTTTGCATGTCTTTAAAGATTCCTAAAATATATCATTGTCCCACACCTTTTTCTTTTCTCTTTAAAGGAAAAGCTGTGAGTAAAACATAGCTCTTGAAATTGTCTTCTTGGAAGGTTGCCCTCTTTTGAAATTTTTGCTCCATTTTTGATCCCAGGATTTATTTGGAGGGCAGGTGTCATTTACAGAATTGCAAGTTGGTGAATATTTAGTGACCTTTAGCAGTGGGTTGAAAGCTGCTGTTGTGGGAAATGGCCACAAGGAGGCAGCATTTCTCCATTCCGAAATCTGAGTACTAGGGCAGCAGAGCCTTTCTGGAAGTCGTGGTCCTAGGTTGTAAATTAGAATGGAATGTGCCAGGAGAAACCCCCATAAGTTTAGGTCTCATTACTTCTTGTTTTTGTTATTTTTTTTAATCGGGGTAAGGACTAGAATACTGTTTGTCCTAGGGGTACGCAATCTGGTTCATTTGTACATTATATATGTCTACTCTACAGATCCTCTTCCCATGTAAAATATTACAGAGTGTTCTGTAGACCTCCCTTGCTATATGGTCGGTCGTTTTGAAATATGTATATAATATGCATTTGGATATGTATAGTAACACTAATCTCATTTATCCATTCCCCCCACCTTTCCTTTTAGATGAGCGTAGTTGGTTTTCTAAGTCTGTGAGTGTCTTTCTCTGTGGAAATATGTTCATTTGTGTCAGTGATTAGATAACGCCTCTAAGGGATATCATAGGATATAGGTCTTTTGCTTTCCGACTTACCTCATGTTTTGTGATTATCTCCAGGCTCATCTCTGGTGCCTCAAAGAGCAGTGTTTCATTGTTTTCCATGGCTCATATTCCATTGTGTACATGGACTCCTTCTTCTTTATCCATTCACCTGTTGATGGACATTTTGGTTGCTTCCCATCTTGGCTATTTTGAATAAGGCTGCAGTGCAGCCTTTGCAGCCTGTGTCTTCTCGATCCTGGTCTTCTCAGGTGAGAGGCCCAGTGGTGTGCCTGCTGGATTGAATGGTACCTCAGTTTTCACTTTTCAACGCAGTTCCTTTCTGTACTCCTTACTGGCGGTTAACCACTTTACATCTCACCAGCACCTAGAGGTTACACAGTTCTCTACAACCCCATCAGCATTTATTGTTGGTAGACTTTTTGCTGACGGTCAGTCGACAGGTGTGAGTTGAAACCTTTTGGTTGATTAGATTGCATGAGTCTAATCATTCCTGAGGTTGAGCTTTTACCCATTTTCCTGTTTTTTTGTTTAAAGAGAGTGAGGAATACTTACCTCTGCATACTATCTTCTTGAAACATTCGCCTGTTTTGAGTTTCTTTTGTCCATTCCCTACCTGAGCACAATTTTTGACGGCAGGTGTCCTTTACAGCCCTGAGTCCTTGTGAATTTTAAGTGACCAGTAGCTGTGGGTTTAAAGCTGCTCTTGCGGGAAACGGCCACAAGGGGGCAGCATTTCTCCTTTACCAAATCTGGTCACTAGGGCAACAGAGCCTTAATGGAAGTCGTGTTCTAGGTTGTAAATTACAATGGAATGTGCCGGGAAAAAGCCCTTTAAGTGTATGTGTCATTCCTTCTTGTTTGTATTTTGAACAAAATTTTTATTCTTTATCACAGCAAATTCGATTACAATGGTTTGCTTGGTCTAGGTGTGCAAGATGTGGTTCCTTCGCACATATACATATATCTATTCTTCTTTGGAATCCTTTCCCGTGTAGGTTATGACACAATGTTGAGTAGTCTTCTCTTGGTATTCTGTAGGTCTTTGGTGATTATATATTTCACGTGTGTTTGTATATCTCTGTTCACCTCAATATGGTAATGTACCCAATCCCCACACCTTTCCATTTGGTGAACCATAAGTTTTTGTACTGAATCTGTGATTGCCTTTCTCTGTGGAAATATCTTCGTTTGTATCAATTTTTAGGTAACACCTCTATGTGATATGATAGGATATGTGTCTTTCGCTTTCTCACTTACTCCAAGTTGCGTGATTACTTCTAGAGTCATCTATGGTGCTGCAAATGGCATTGCTTCATTTTATCGCCAGCTCATAATCCATCTGTACATGTAGCAGTTCTTCTTTGTCCACCCATCTGTCGGTGGACTTTTTGGTGACTTCCATATCTTGGCTCTTGTAATACTGGGCAATGCAGATTTGCCTGCCTCTTTCTTTCCAATTCTGTCTTCTTAGGTTATAGGTCCAGGAATAAGCCTCCGGATCATACGGTAGCTCAATGTTTACCTTATAACGGCACCTCCACTCTGCTCTCATGAGTGGCTCTCTCCAGGTTACATCCTACTTAAAGTGGAGGGTTTGCATTTCTCCACAGCACCTTCAGCATTTATTCTTTGTGGTTTTTTACTGATGGTTATTCTGACTGGTGTGAGCTGATACGTCTTTGTGGTTGAATTTGCATGTGTCTCATGATCCATTAAAACTGAGCTTTAAGGCAGGTCCTTCTCATTTTTCAGGCTGTGAGTACAGCTTAGTTCTTCAAAGTGTTTTCTTAAAGTATGTGTCATATTGTAAATTTGTTTCGTCATTACCTCCCTGAAGACATTTTGCGGTGACCATTATCACAGGCTTAAACCTGCGTTTGCAGGTAACGGCCAGAGGGTGGCAGTCTTTCTACGTTCCCCATGCTGGTACTAGGGCAACAGACCTTCCGGCCAGTGGTGTTCCTCGGTTATAAATTAGAGTGGAATGTGCCTGAAGAAACCCACAGATGCTGATGTCTCCTTACTTATGTTTGCCTTTTAAATTTTCCTTATATTTATTATTGGAGCAATATTACATTGTGTACATGGAACAGTTCTTCTTGGTGCGTTCCTCTGTTGATGGAGATTTTCATTGCTTCCAAATGTTGGCTATGGTCAATATGGCTGGAGTGCAGGATTGCCAGCCTGTGACGTTTTGATTCTCATTTTCTCAGGGGATAGGCCCAGCAGTGGGTATGACTGATTGACGGGTAGCTCAGTGTTTACCTTTTCAAGGCACTTCCATTGTGTTTTCATTAGTGGCTCTTACCACGTCCCCCTTAGGGCCGAGTGTACGCATTCCTCCACAGTCCCTTCAGCATTTATTTTTTGAAACGTTTTTGCTGATGGCCATTCTGACTGCTGTGAGCTGATAGGTTTTTGTAATTTGGGTTTGCATGTCTTTAAAGATTCCTAAAATATATCATTTTCCCACACCTTTTTCTTTTCTCTTTAAAGGAAAAGCTGTGAGTAAAACATAGCTCTTGAAATTGTCTTCTTGGAAGGTTGCCCTCTTTTGAAATTTTTGCTCCATTTTTGATCCCAGGATTTATTTGGAGGGCAGGTGTCATTTACAGAATTGCAAGTTGGTGAATATTTAGTGACCTTTAGCAGTGGGTGGAAAGCTGCTGTTGTGGGAAATGGCCACAAGGAGGCAGCATTTCTCCATTCCCAAATCTGAGTACTAGGGCAGCAGAGCCTTTCTGGAAGTCGTGTTCCTAGGTTGTAAGTTAGAATGGAATGTGCCAGGAGAAACCCCCATAAGTTTAGGTCTCATTACTTCTTGTTTTTGTTAATTTTTTTAATCGGGGTAAGGACTAGAATACTGTTTGTCCTAGGGGTACGCAATCTGGTTCATTTGTACATTATATATGTCTACTCTACAGATCCTCTTCCCATGTAAAATATTACAGAGTGTTCTGTAGACCTCCCTTGCTATATGGTCGGTCGTTTTGAAATATGTATATAATATGCATTTGGATATGTATAGTAACACTAATCTCATTTATCCATTCCCCCCACCTTTCCTTTTAGATGAGCGTAGTTGGTTTTCTAAGTCTGTGAGTGTCTTTCTCTGTGGAAATATGTTCATTTGTGTCAGTGATTAGATAACGCCTCTAAGGGATATCATAGGATATAGGTCTTTTGCTTTCCGACTTACCTCATGTTTTGTGATTATCTCCAGGCTCATCTCTGGTGCCTCAAAGAGCAGTGTTTCATTGTTTTCCATGGCTCATATTCCATTGTGTACATGGACTCCTTCTTCTTTATCCATTCACCTGTTGATGGACATTTTGGTTGCTTCCCATCTTGGCTATTTTGAATAAGGCTGCAGTGCAGCCTTTGCAGCCTGTGTCTTCTCGATCCTGGTCTTCTCAGGTGAGAGGCCCAGTGGTGTGCCTGCTGGATTGAATGGTACCTCAGTTTTTACTTTTCAACGCAGTTCCTTTCTGTACTCCTTACTGGCTGTTAACCACTTTACATCTCACCAGCACCTAGAGGTTACACAGTTCTCTACAACCCCATCAGCATTTATTGTTGGTAGACTTTTTGCTGACGGTCAGTCGACAGGTGTGAGTTGAAACCTTTTGGTTGATTAGATTGCATGAGTCTAATCATTCCTGAGGTTGAGCTTTTACCCATTTTCCTGTATTTTGTTTAAAGAGAGTGAGGAATACTTACCTCTGCATACTATCTTCTTGAAACATTCGCCTGTTTTGAGTTTCTTTTGTCCATTCCCTACCTGAGCACAATTTTTGACGGCAGGTGTCCTTTACAGCCCTGAGTCCTTGTGAATTTTAAGTGACCAGTAGCTGTGGGTTTAAAGCTGCTCTTGCGGGAAACGGCCACAAGGGGGCAGCATTTCTCCTTTACCAAATCTGGTCACTAGGGCAACAGAGCCTTAATGGAAGTCGTGTTCTAGGTTGTAGATTACAATGGAATGTGCCGGCAAAAAGCCCTTTAAGTGTATGTGTCATTCCTTCTTGTTTGTATTTTGATCAAAATTTTTATTCTTTATCACAGCAAATTCGATTACAATGGTTTGTTTGGTCTAGGTGTGCAAGATGTGGTTCCTTCTCACATATACATATATCTATTCTTCTTTGGAATCCTTTCCCGTGTAGGTTATGACACAATGTTGAGTAGTCTTCTCTTGGTATTCTGTAGGTCTTTGGTGATTATATATTTCACGTGTGTTTGTATATCTCTGTTCACCTCAATATGGTAATGTACCCAATCCTCACACCTTTCCATTTGGTGAACCATAAGTTTTTGTACTGAATCTGTGATTGCCTTTCTCTGTGGAAATATCTTCGTTTGTATCAATTTTTAGGTAACACCTCTATGTGATATGATAGGATATGTGTCTTTCGCTTTCTCACTTACTCCAAGTTGCGTGATTACTTCTAGAGTCATCTATGGTGCTGCAAATGGCATTGCTTCATTTTATCGCCAGCTCATAATCCATCTGTACATGTAGCAGTTCTTCTTTGTCCACCCATCTGTCGGTGGACTTTTTGGTGACTTCCATATCTTGGCTCTTGTAATACTGGGCAATGCAGATTTGCCTGCCTCTTTCTTTCCAATTCTGTCTTCTTAGGTTATAGGTCCAGGAATAAGCCTCCGGATCATACGGTAGCTCAATGTTTACCTTATAACGGAACCTCCACTCTGCTCTCATGAGTGGCTCTTTCCAGGTTACATCCCACTTAAAGTGGAGGGTTTGCATTTCTCCACAGCACCTTCAGCATTTATTCTTTGTGGTTTTTTACTGATGGTTATTCTGACTGGTGTGAGCTGATACGTCTTTGTGGTTGAATTTGCATGTGTCTCATGATCCATTAAAACTGAGCTTTAAGGCAGGTCCTTCTCATTTTTCAGGCTGTGAGTACAGCTTAGTTCTTCAAAGTGTTTTCTTAAAGTATGTGTCATATTGTAAATTTGTTTCGCCATTACCTCCCTGAAGACATTTTGCGGTGACCATTAGCACAGGCTTAAACCTGCGTTTGCAGGTAACGGCCAGAGGGTGGCAGTCTTTCTACGTTCCCCATGCTGGTACTAGGGCAACAGACCTTCCGGCCAGTGGTGTTCCTCGGTTATAAATTAGAGTGGAATGTGCCTGAAGAAACCCACAGATGCTGATGTCTCCTTACTTATGTTTGCCTTTTAAATTTACCTTATATTTATTATTGGAGCAATATTACATTGTGTACATGGAACAGTTCTTCTTGGTGCGTTCCTCTGTTGATGGAGATTTTCATTGCTTCCAAATGTTGGCTATGGTCAATATGGCTGGAGTGCAGGATTGCCAGCCTGTGACGTTTTGATTCTCATTTTCTCAGGGGATAGGCCCAGCAGTGGGTATGACTGATTGACGGGTAGCTCAGTGTTTACCTTTTCAAGGCACTTCCATTGTGTTTTCATTAGTGGCTCTTACCACGTCCCCCTTAGGGCCGAGTGTACGCATTCCTCCACAGTCCCTTCAGCATTTATTTTTTGAAACGTTTTTGCTGATGGCCATTCTGACTGCTGTGAGCTGATAGGTTTTTGTAATTTGGGTTTGCATGTCTTTAAAGATTCCTAAAATATATCATTTTCCCACACCTTTTTCTTTTCTCTTTAAAGGAAAAGCTGTGAGTAAAACATAGCTCTTGAAATTGTCTTCTTGGAAGGTTGCCCTCTTTTGAAATTTTTGCTCCATTTTTGATCCCAGGATTTATTTGGAGGGCAGGTGTCATTTACAGAATTGCAAGTTGGTGAATATTTAGTGACCTTTAGCAGTGGGTGGAAAGCTGCTGTTGTGGGAAATGGCCACAAGGAGGCAGCATTTCTCCATTCCCAAATCTGAGTACTAGGGCAGCAGAGCCTTTCTGGAAGTCGTGTTCCTAGGTTGTAAATTAGAATGGAATGTGCCAGGAGAAACCCCCATAAGTTTAGGTCTCATTACTTCTTGTTTTTGTTAATTTTTTTAATCGGGGTAAGGACTAGAATACTGTTTGTCCTAGGGGTACGCAATCTGGTTCATTTGTACATTATATATGTCTACTCTACAGATCCTCTTCCCATGTAAAATATTACAGAGTGTTCTGTAGACCTCCCTTGCTATATGGTCGGTCGTTTTGAAATATGTATATAATATGCATTTGGATATGTATAGTAACACTAATCTCATTTATCCATTCCCCCCACCTTTCCTTTTAGATGAGCGTAGTTGGTTTTCTAAGTCTGTGAGTGTCTTTCTCTGTGGAAATATGTTCATTTGTGTCAGTGATTAGATAACGCCTCTAAGGGATATCATTGGATATAGGTCTTTTGCTTTCCGACTTACCTCATGTTTTGTGATTATCTCCAGGCTCATCTCTGGTGCCTCAAAGAGCAGTGTTTCATTGTTTTCCATGGCTCATATTCCATTGTGTACATGGACTCCTTCTTCTTTATCCATTCACCTGTTGATGGACATTTTGGTTGCTTCCCATCTTGGCTATTTTGAATAAGGCTGCAGTGCAGCCTTTGCAGCCTGTGTCTTCTCGATCCTGGTCTTCTCAGGTGAGAGGCCCAGTGGTGTGCCTGCTGGATTGAATGGTACCTCAGTTTTCACTTTTCAACGCAGTTCCTTTCTGTACTCCTTACTGGCGGTTAACCACTTTACATCTCACCAGCACCTAGAGGTTACACATTTCTCTACAACCCCATCAGCATTTATTGTTGGTAGACTTTTTGCTGACGGTCAGTCGACAGGTGTGAGTTGAAACCTTTTGGTTGATTAGATTGCATGAGTCTAATCATTCCTGAGGTTGAGCTTTTACCCATTTTCCTGTTTTTTTGTTTAAAGAGAGTGAGGAATACTTACCTCTGCATACTATCTTCTTGAAACATTCGCCTGTTTTGAGTTTCTTTTGTCCATTCCCTACCTGAGCACAATTTTTGACGGCAGGTGTCCTTTACAGCCCTGAGTCCTTGTGAATTTTAAGTGACCAGTAGCTGTGGGTTTAAAGCTGCTCTTGCGGGAAACGGCCACAAGGGGGCAGCATTTCTCCTTTACCAAATCTGGTCACTAGGGCAACAGAGCCTTAATGGAAGTCGTGTTCTAGGTTGTAAATTACAATGGAATGTGCCGGGAAAAAGCCCTTTAAGTGTATGTGTCATTCCTTCTTGTTTGTATTTTGAACAAAATTTTTATTCTTTATCACAGCAAATTCGATTACAATGGTTTGCTTGGTCTAGGTGTGCAAGATGTGGTTCCTTCGCACATATACATATATCTATTCTTCTTTGGAATCCTTTCCCGTGTAGGTTATGACACAATGTTGAGTAGTCTTCTCTTGGTATTCTGTAGGTCTTTGGTGATTATATATTTCACGTGTGTTTGTATATCTCTGTTCACCTCAATATGGTAATGTACCCAATCCCCACACCTTTCCATTTGGTGAACCATAAGTTTTTGTACTGAATCTGTGATTGCCTTTCTCTGTGGAAATATCTTCGTTTGTATCAATTTTTAGGTAACACCTCTATGTGATATGATAGGATATGTGTCTTTCGCTTTCTCACTTACTCCAAGTTGCGTGATTACTTCTAGACTCATCTATGGTGCTGCAAATGGCATTGCTTCATTTTATCGCCAGCTCATAATCCATCTGTACATGTAGCAGTTCTTCTTTGTCCACCCATCTGTCGGTGGACTTTTTGGTGACTTCCATATCTTGGCTCTTGTAATACTGGGCAATGCAGATTTGCCTGCCTCTTTCTTTCCAATTCTGTCTTCTTAGGTTATAGGTCCAGGAATAAGCCTCCGGATCATACGGTAGCTCAATGTTTACCTTATAACGGCACCTCCACTCTGCTCTCATGAGTGGCTCTCTCCAGGTTACATCCTACTTAAAGTGGAGGGTTTGCATTTCTCCACAGCACCTTCAGCATTTATTCTTTGTGGTTTTTTACTGATGGTTATTCTGACTGGTGTGAGCTGATACGTCTTTGTGGTTGAATTTGCATGTGTCTCATGATCCATTAAAACTGAGCTTTAAGGCAGGTCCTTCTCATTTTTCAGGCTGTGAGTACAGCTTAGTTCTTCAAAGTGTTTTCTTAAAGTATGTGTCATATTGTAAATTTGTTTCGCCATTACCTCCCTGAAGACATTTTGCGGTGACCATTAGCACAGGCTTAAACCTGCGTTTGCAGGTAACGGCCAGAGGGTGGCAGTCTTTCTACGTTCCCCATGCTGGTACTAGGGCAACAGACCTTCCGGCCAGTGGTGTTCCTCGGTTATAAATTAGAGTGGAATGTGCCTGAAGAAACCCACAGATGCTGATGTCTCCTTACTTATGTTTGCCTTTTAAATTTACCTTATATTTATTATTGGAGCAATATTACATTGTGTACATGGAACAGTTCTTCTTGGTGCGTTCCTCTGTTGATGGAGATTTTCATTGCTTCCAAATGTTGGCTATGGTCAATATGGCTGGAGTGCAGGATTGCCAGCCTGTGACGTTTTGATTCTCATTTTCTCAGGGGATAGGCCCAGCAGTGGGTATGACTGATTGACGGGTAGCTCAGTGTTTACCTTTTCAAGGCACTTCCATTGTGTTTTCATTAGTGGCTCTTACCACGTCCCCCTTAGGGCCGAGTGTACGCATTCCTCCACAGTCCCTTCAGCATTTATTTTTTGAAACGTTTTTGCTGATGGCCATTCTGACTGCTGTGAGCTGATAGGTTTTTGTAATTTGGGTTTGCATGTCTTTAAAGATTCCTAAAATATATCATTTTCCCACACCTTTTTCTTTTCTCTTTAAAGGAAAAGCTGTGAGTAAAACATAGCTCTTGAAATTGTCTTCTTGGAAGGTTGCCCTCTTTTGAAATTTTTGCTCCATTTTTGATCCCAGGATTTATTTGGAGGGCAGGTGTCATTTACAGAATTGCAAGTTGGTGAATATTTAGTGACCTTTAGCAGTGGGTGGAAAGCTGCTGTTGTGGGAAATGGCCACAAGGAGGCAGCATTTCTCCATTCCCAAATCTGAGTACTAGGGCAGCAGAGCCTTTCTGGAAGTCGTGTTCCTAGGTTGTAAATTAGAATGGAATGTGCCAGGAGAAACCCCCATAAGTTTAGGTCTCATTACTTCTTGTTTTTGTTAATTTTTTTAATCGGGGTAAGGACTAGAATACTGTTTGTCCTAGGGGTACGCAATCTGGTTCATTTGTACATTATATATGTCTACTCTACAGATCCTCTTCCCATGTAAAATATTACAGAGTGTTCTGTAGACCTCCCTTGCTATATGGTCGGTCGTTTTGAAATATGTATATAATATGCATTTGGATATGTATAGTAACACTAATCTCATTTATCCATTCCCCCCACCTTTCCTTTTAGATGAGCGTAGTTGGTTTTCTAAGTCTGTGAGTGTCTTTCTCTGTGGAAATATGTTCATTTGTGTCAGTGATTAGATAACGCCTCTAAGGGATATCATTGGATATAGGTCTTTTGCTTTCCGACTTACCTCATGTTTTGTGATTATCTCCAGGCTCATCTCTGGTGCCTCAAAGAGCAGTGTTTCATTGTTTTCCATGGCTCATATTCCATTGTGTACATGGACTCCTTCTTCTTTATCCATTCACCTGTTGATGGACATTTTGGTTGCTTCCCATCTTGGCTATTTTGAATAAGGCTGCAGTGCAGCCTTTGCAGCCTGTGTCTTCTCGATCCTGGTCTTCTCAGGTGAGAGGCCCAGTGGTGTGCCTGCTGGATTGAATGGTACCTCAGTTTTCACTTTTCAACGCAGTTCCTTTCTGTACTCCTTACTGGCGGTTAACCACTTTACATCTCACCAGCACCTAGAGGTTACACATTTCTCTACAACCCCATCAGCATTTATTGTTGGTAGACTTTTTGCTGACGGTCAGTCGACAGGTGTGAGTTGAAACCTTTTGGTTGATTAGATTGCATGAGTCTAATCATTCCTGAGGTTGAGCTTTTACCCATTTTCCTGTTTTTTTGTTTAAAGAGAGTGAGGAATACTTACCTCTGCATACTATCTTCTTGAAACATTCGCCTGTTTTGAGTTTCTTTTGTCCATTCCCTACCTGAGCACAATTTTTGACGGCAGGTGTCCTTTACAGCCCTGAGTCCTTGTGAATTTTAAGTGACCAGTAGCTGTGGGTTTAAAGCTGCTCTTGCGGGAAACGGCCACAAGGGGGCAGCATTTCTCCTTTACCAAATCTGGTCACTAGGGCAACAGAGCCTTAATGGAAGTCGTGTTCTAGGTTGTAAATTATAATGGAATGTGCCGGGAAAAAGCCCTTTAAGTGTATGTGTCATTCCTTCTTGTTTGTATTTTGAACAAAATTTTTATTCTTTATCACAGCAAATTCGATTACAATGGTTTGCTTGGTCTAGGTGTGCAAGATGTGGTTCCTTCGCACATATACATATATCTATTCTTCTTTGGAATCCTTTCCCGTGTAGGTTATGACACAATGTTGAGTAGTCTTCTCTTGGTATTCTGTAGGTCTTTGGTGATTATATATTTCACGTGTGTTTGTATATCTCTGTTCACCTCAATATGGTAATGTACCCAATCCCCACACCTTTCCATTTGGTGAACCATAAGTTTTTGTACTGAATCTGTGATTGCCTTTCTCTGTGGAAATATCTTCGTTTGTATCAATTTTTAGGTAACACCTCTATGTGATATGATAGGATATGTGTCTTTCGCTTTCTCACTTACTCCAAGTTGCGTGATTACTTCTAGACTCATCTATGGTGCTGCAAATGGCATTGCTTCATTTTATCGCCAGCTCATAATCCATCTGTACATGTAGCAGTTCTTCTTTGTCCACCCATCTGTCGGTGGACTTTTTGGTGACTTCCATATCTTGGCTCTTGTAATACTGGGCAATGCAGATTTGCCTGCCTCTTTCTTTCCAATTCTGTCTTCTTAGGTTATAGGTCCAGGAATAAGCCTCCGGATCATACGGTAGCTCAATGTTTACCTTATAACGGCACCTCCACTCTGCTCTCATGAGTGGCTCTCTCCAGGTTACATCCTACTTAAAGTGGAGGGTTTGCATTTCTCCACAGCACCTTCAGCATTTATTCTTTGTGGTTTTTTACTGATGGTTATTCTGACTGGTGTGAGCTGATACGTCTTTGTGGTTGAATTTGCATGTGTCTCATGATCCATTAAAACTGAGCTTTAAGGCAGGTCCTTCTCATTTTTCAGGCTGTGAGTACAGCTTAGTTCTTCAAAGTGTTTTCTTAAAGTATGTGTCATATTGTAAATTTGTTTCGCCATTACCTCCCTGAAGACATTTTGCGGTGACCATTAGCACAGGCTTAAACCTGCGTTTGCAGGTAACGGCCAGAGGGTGGCAGTCTTTCTACGTTCCCCATGCTGGTACTAGGGCAACAGACCTTCCGGCCAGTGGTGTTCCTCGGTTATAAATTAGAGTGGAATGTGCCTGAAGAAACCCACAGATGCTGATGTCTCCTTACTTATGTTTGCCTTTTAAATTTACCTTATATTTATTATTGGAGCAATATTACATTGTGTACATGGAACAGTTCTTCTTGGTGCGTTCCTCTGTTGATGGAGATTTTCATTGCTTCCAAATGTTGGCTATGGTCAATATGGCTGGAGTGCAGGATTGCCAGCCTGTGACGTTTTGATTCTCATTTTCTCAGGGGATAGGCCCAGCAGTGGGTATGACTGATTGACGGGTAGCTCAATGTTTACCTTTTCAAGGCACTTCCATTGTGTTTTCATTAGTGGCTCTTACCACGTCCCCCTTAGGGCCGAGTGTACGCATTCCTCCACAGTCCCTTCAGCATTTATTTTTTGAAACGTTTTTGCTGATGGCCATTCTGACTGCTGTGAGCTGATAGGTTTTTGTAATTTGGGTTTGCATGTCTTTAAAGATTCCTAAAATATATCATTTTCCCACACCTTTTTCTTTTCTCTTTAAAGGAAAAGCTGTGAGTAAAACATAGCTCTTGAAATTGTCTTCTTGGAAGGTTGCCCTCTTTTGAAATTTTTGCTCCATTTTTGATCCCAGGATTTATTTGGAGGGCAGGTGTCATTTACAGAATTGCAAGTTGGTGAATATTTAGTGACCTTTAGCAGTGGGTGGAAAGCTGCTGTTGTGGGAAATGGCCACAAGGAGGCAGCATTTCTCCATTCCCAAATCTGAGTACTAGGGCAGCAGAGCCTTTCTGGAAGTCGTGTTCCTAGGTTGTAAATTAGAATGGAATGTGCCAGGAGAAACCCCCATAAGTTTAGGTCTCATTACTTCTTGTTTTTGTTAATTTTTTTAATCGGGGTAAGGACTAGAATACTGTTTGTCCTAGGGGTACGCAATCTGGTTCATTTGTACATTATATATGTCTACTCTACAGATCCTCTTCCCATGTAAAATATTACAGAGTGTTCTGTAGACCTCCCTTGCTATATGGTCGGTCGTTTTGAAATATGTATATAATATGCATTTGGATATGTATAGTAACACTAATCTCATTTATCCATTCCCCCCACCTTTCCTTTTAGATGAGCGTAGTTGGTTTTCTAAGTCTGTGAGTGTCTTTCTCTGTGGAAATATGTTCATTTGTGTCAGTGATTAGATAACGCCTCTAAGGGATATCATTGGATATAGGTCTTTTGCTTTCCGACTTACCTCATGTTTTGTGATTATCTCCAGGCTCATCTCTGGTGCCTCAAAGAGCAGTGTTTCATTGTTTTCCATGGCTAATATTCCATTGTGTACATGGACTCCTTCTTCTTTATCCATTCACCTGTTGATGGACATTTTGGTTGCTTCCCATCTTGGCTATTTTGAATAAGGCTGCAGTGCAGCCTTTGCAGCCTGTGTCTTCTCGATCCTGGTCTTCTCAGGTGAGAGGCCCAGTGGTGTGCCTGCTGGATTGAATGGTACCTCAGTTTTTACTTTTCAACGCAGTTCCTTTCTGTACTCCTTACTGGCTGTTAACCACTTTACATCTCACCAGCACCTAGAGGTTACACAGTTCTCTACAACCCCATCAGCATTTATTGTTGGTAGACTTTTTGCTGACGGTCAGTCGACAGGTGTGAGTTGAAACCTTTTGGTTGATTAGATTGCATGAGTCTAATCATTCCTGAGGTTGAGCTTTTACCCATTTTCCTGTTTTTTTGTTTAAAGAGAGTGAGGAATACTTACCTCTGCATACTATCTTCTTGAAACATTCGCCTGTTTTGAATTTCTTTTGTCAATTCCTTACCTGAGCACAATTTTTGACGGCAGGTGTCCTTTACAGCCCTGAGTCCTTGTGAATTTTAAGTGACCAGTAGCTGTGGGTTTAAAGCTGCTCTTGCGGGAAACGGCCACAAGGGGGCAGCATTTCTCCTTTACCAAATCTGGTCACTAGGGCAACAGAGCCTTAATGGAAGTCGTGTTCTAGGTTGTAAATTACAATGGAATGTGCCGGGAAAAAGCCCTTTAAGTGTATGTGTCATTCCTTCTTGTTTGTATTTTGAACAAAATTTTTATTCTTTATCACAGCAAATTCGATTACAATGGTTTGTTTGGTCTAGGTGTGCAAGATGTGGTTCCTTCGCACATATACATATATCTATTCTTCTTTGGAATCCTTTCCCGTGTAGGTTATGACACAATGTTGAGTAGTCTTCTCTTGGTATTCTGTAGGTCTTTGGTGATTATATATTTCACGTGTGTTTGTATATCTCTGTTCACCTCAATATGGTAATGTACCCAATCCTCACACCTTTCCATTTGGTGAACCATAAGTTTTTGTACTGAATCTGTGATTGCCTTTCTCTGTGGAAATATCTTCGTTTGTGTCAATTTTTAGGTAACACCTCTATGTGATATGATAGGATATGTGTCTTTCGCTTTCTCACTTACTCCAAGTTGCGTGATTACTTCTAGAGTCATCTATGGTGCTGCAAATGGCATTGCTTCATTTTATCACCAGCTCATAATCCATCTGTACATGTAGCAGTTCTTCTTTGTCCACCCATCTGTCGGTGGACTTTTTGGTGACTTCCATATCTTGGCTATTGTAATACTGGGCAATGCAGATTTGCCTGCCTCTTTCTTTCCAATTCTGTCTTCTTAGGTTATAGGTCCAGGAATAAGCCTCCGGATCATACGGTAGCTCAATGTTTACCTTATAACGGCACCTCCACTCTGCTCTCATGAGTGGCTCTTTCCAGGTTACATCCCACTTAAAGTGGAGGGTTTGCATTTCTCCACAGCACCTTCAGCATTTATTCTTTGTGGTTTTTTACTGATGGTTATTCTGACTGGTGTGAGCTGATACGTCTTTGTGGTTGAATTTGCATGTGTCTCATGATCCATTAAAACTGAGCTTTAAGGCAGGTCCTTCTCATTTTTCAGGCTGTGAGTACAGCTTAGTTCTTCAAAGTGTTTTCTTAAAGTATGTGTCATATTGTAAATTTGTTTCGCCATTACCTCCCTGAAGACATTTTGCGGTGACCATTAGCACAGGCTTAAACCTGCGTTTGCAGGTAACGGCCAGAGGGTGGCAGTCTTTCTACGTTCCCCATGCTGGTACTAGGGCAACAGACCTTCCGGCCAGTGGTGTTCCTCGGTTATAAATTAGAGTGGAATGTGCCTGAAGAAACCCACAGATGCTGATGTCTCCTTACTTATGTTTGCCTTTTAAATTTACCTTATATTTATTATTGGAGCAATATTACATTGTGTACATGGAACAGTTCTTCTTGGTGCGTTCCTCTGTTGATGGAGATTTTCATTGCTTCCAAATGTTGGCTATGGTCAATATGGCTGGAGTGCAGGATTGCCAGCCTGTGACGTTTTGATTCTCATTTTCTCAGGGGATAGGCCCAGCAGTGGGTATGACTGATTGACGGGTAGCTCAGTGTTTACCTTTTCAAGGCACTTCCATTGTGTTTTCATTAGTGGCTCTTACCACGTCCCCCTTAGGGCCGAGTGTACGCATTCCTCCACAGTCCCTTCAGCATTTATTTTTTGAAACGTTTTTGCTGATGGCCATTCTGACTGCTGTGAGCTGATAGGTTTTTGTAATTTGGGTTTGCATGTCTTTAAAGATTCCTAAAATATATCATTTTCCCACACCTTTTTCTTTTCTCTTTAAAGGAAAAGCTGTGAGTAAAACATAGCTCTTGAAATTGTCTTCTTGGAAGGTTGCCCTCTTTTGAAATTTTTGCTCCATTTTTGATCCCAGGATTTATTTGGAGGGCAGGTGTCATTTACAGAATTGCAAGTTGGTGAATATTTAGTGACCTTTAGCAGTGGGTGGAAAGCTGCTGTTGTGGGAAATGGCCACAAGGAGGCAGCATTTCTCCATTCCCAAATCTGAGTACTAGGGCAGCAGAGCCTTTCTGGAAGTCGTGTTCCTAGGTTGTAAATTAGAATGGAATGTGCCAGGAGAAACCCCCATAAGTTTAGGTCTCATTACTTCTTGTTTTTGTTAATTTTTTTAATCGGGGTAAGGACTAGAATACTGTTTGTCCTAGGGGTACGCAATCTGGTTCATTTGTACATTATATATGTCTACTCTACAGATCCTCTTCCCATGTAAAATATTACAGAGTGTTCTGTAGACCTCCCTTGCTATATGGTCGGTCGTTTTGAAATATGTATATAATATGCATTTGGATATGTATAGTAACACTAATCTCATTTATCCATTCCCCCCACCTTTCCTTTTAGATGAGCGTAGTTGGTTTTCTAAGTCTGTGAGTGTCTTTCTCTGTGGAAATATGTTCATTTGTGTCAGTGATTAGATAACGCCTCTAAGGGATATCATTGGATATAGGTCTTTTGCTTTCCGACTTACCTCATGTTTTGTGATTATCTCCAGGCTCATCTCTGGTGCCTCAAAGAGCAGTGTTTCATTGTTTTCCATGGCTAATATTCCATTGTGTACATGGACTCCTTCTTCTTTATCCATTCACCTGTTGATGGACATTTTGGTTGCTTCCCATCTTGGCTATTTTGAATAAGGCTGCAGTGCAGCCTTTGCAGCCTGTGTCTTCTCGATCCTGGTCTTCTCAGGTGAGAGGCCCAGTGGTGTGCCTGCTGGATTGAATGGTACCTCAGTTTTTACTTTTCAACGCAGTTCCTTTCTGTACTCCTTACTGGCTGTTAACCACTTTACATCTCACCAGCACCTAGAGGTTACACAGTTCTCTACAACCCCATCAGCATTTATTGTTGGTAGACTTTTTGCTGACGGTCAGTCGACAGGTGTGAGTTGAAACCTTTTGGTTGATTAGATTGCATGAGTCTAATCATTCCTGAGGTTGAGCTTTTACCCATTTTCCTGTTTTTTTGTTTAAAGAGAGTGAGGAATACTTACCTCTGCATACTATCTTCTTGAAACATTCGCCTGTTTTGAATTTCTTTTGTCAATTCCTTACCTGAGCACAATTTTTGACGGCAGGTGTCCTTTACAGCCCTGAGTCCTTGTGAATTTTAAGTGACCAGTAGCTGTGGGTTTAAAGCTGCTCTTGCGGGAAACGGCCACAAGGGGGCAGCATTTCTCCTTTACCAAATCTGGTCACTAGGGCAACAGAGCCTTAATGGAAGTCGTGTTCTAGGTTGTAAATTACAATGGAATGTGCCGGGAAAAAGCCCTTTAAGTGTATGTGTCATTCCTTCTTGTTTGTATTTTGAACAAAATTTTTATTCTTTATCACAGCAAATTCGATTACAATGGTTTGTTTGGTCTAGGTGTGCAAGATGTGGTTCCTTCGCACATATACATATATCTATTCTTCTTTGGAATCCTTTCCCGTGTAGGTTATGACACAATGTTGAGTAGTCTTCTCTTGGTATTCTGTAGGTCTTTGGTGATTATATATTTCACGTGTGTTTGTATATCTCTGTTCACCTCAATATGGTAATGTACCCAATCCTCACACCTTTCCATTTGGTGAACCATAAGTTTTTGTACTGAATCTGTGATTGCCTTTCTCTGTGGAAATATCTTCGTTTGTATCAATTTTTAGGTAACACCTCTATGTGATATGATAGGATATGTGTCTTTCGCTTTCTCACTTACTCCAAGTTGCGTGATTACTTCTAGAGTCATCTATGGTGCTGCAAATGGCATTGCTTCATTTTATCACCAGCTCATAATCCATCTGTACATGTAGCAGTTCTTCTTTGTCCACCCATCTGTCGGTGGACTTTTTGGTGACTTCCATATCTTGGCTATTGTAATACTGGGCAATGCAGATTTGCCTGCCTCTTTCTTTCCAATTCTGTCTTCTTAGGTTATAGGTCCAGGAATAAGCCTCCGGATCATACGGTAGCTCAATGTTTACCTTATAACGGCACCTCCACTCTGCTCTCATGAGTGGCTCTTTCCAGGTTACATCCCACTTAAAGTGGAGGGTTTGCATTTCTCCACAGCACCTTCAGCATTTATTCTTTGTGGTTTTTTACTGATGGTTATTCTGACTGGTGTGAGCTGATACGTCTTTGTGGTTGAATTTGCATGTGTCTCATGATCCATTAAAACTGAGCTTTAAGGCAGGTCCTTCTCATTTTTCAGGCTGTGAGTACAGCTTAGTTCTTCAAAGTGTTTTCTTAAAGTATGTGTCATATTGTAAATTTGTTTCGCCATTACCTCCCTGAAGACATTTTGCGGTGACCATTAGCACAGGCTTAAACCTGCGTTTGCAGGTAACGGCCAGAGGGTGGCAGTCTTTCTACGTTCCCCATGCTGGTACTAGGGCAACAGACCTTCCGGCCAGTGGTGTTCCTCGGTTATAAATTAGAGTGGAATGTGCCTGAAGAAACCCACAGATGCTGATGTCTCCTTACTTATGTTTGCCTTTTAAATTTACCTTATATTTATTATTGGAGCAATATTACATTGTGTACATGGAACAGTTCTTCTTGGTGCGTTCCTCTGTTGATGGAGATTTTCATTGCTTCCAAATGTTGGCTATGGTCAATATGGCTGGAGTGCAGGATTGCCAGCCTGTGACGTTTTGATTCTCATTTTCTCAGGGGATAGGCCCAGCAGTGGGTATGACTGATTGACGGGTAGCTCAGTGTTTACCTTTTCAAGGCACTTCCATTGTGTTTTCATTAGTGGCTCTTACCACGTCCCCCTTAGGGCCGAGTGTACGCATTCCTCCACAGTCCCTTCAGCATTTATTTTTTGAAACGTTTTTGCTGATGGCCATTCTGACTGCTGTGAGCTGATAGGTTTTTGTAATTTGGGTTTGCATGTCTTTAAAGATTCCTAAAATATATCATTTTCCCACACCTTTTTCTTTTCTCTTTAAAGGAAAAGCTGTGAGTAAAACATAGCTCTTGAAATTGTCTTCTTGGAAGGTTGCCCTCTTTTGAAATTTTTGCTCCATTTTTGATCCCAGGATTTATTTGGAGGGCAGGTGTCATTTACAGAATTGCAAGTTGGTGAATATTTAGTGACCTTTAGCAGTGGGTTGAAAGCTGCTGTTGTGGGAAATGGCCACAAGGAGGCAGCGTTTCTCCATTCCCAAATCTGAGTACTAGGGCAGCAGAGCCTTTCTGGAAGTCGTGTTCCTAGGTTGTAAATTAGAATGGAATGTGCCAGGAGAAACCCCCATAAGTTTAGGTCTCATTACTTCTTGTTTTTGTTAATTTTTTTAATCGGGGTAAGGACTAGAATACTGTTTGTCCTAGGGGTACGCAATCTGGTTCATTTGTACATTATATATGTCTACTCTACAGATCCTCTTCCCATGTAAAATATTACAGAGTGTTCTGTAGACCTCCCTTGCTATATGGTCGGTCGTTTTGAAATATGTATATAATATGCATTTGGATATGTATAGTAACACTAATCTCATTTATCCATTCCCCCCACCTTTCCTTTTAGATGAGCGTAGTTGGTTTTCTAAGTCTGTGAGTGTCTTTCTCTGTGGAAATATGTTCATTTGTGTCAGTGATTAGATAACGCCTCTAAGGGATATCATAGGATATAGGTCTTTTGCTTTCCGACTTACCTCATGTTTTGTGATTATCTCCAGGCTCATCTCTGGTGCCTCAAAGAGCAGTGTTTCATTGTTTTCCATGGCTCATATTCCATTGTGTACATGGACTCCTTCTTCTTTATCCATTCACCTGTTGATGGACATTTTGGTTGCTTCCCATCTTGGCTATTTTGAATAAGGCTGCAGTGCAGCCTTTGCAGCCTGTGTCTTCTCGATCCTGGTCTTCTCAGGTGAGAGGCCCAGTGGTGTGCCTGCTGGATTGAATGGTACCTCAGTTTTTACTTTTCAACGCAGTTCCTTTCTGTACTCCTTACTGGCTGTTAACCACTTTACATCTCACCAGCACCTAGAGGTTACACAGTTCTCTACAACCCCATCAGCATTTATTGTTGGTAGACTTTTTGCTGACGGTCAGTCGACAGGTGTGAGTTGAAACCTTTTGGTTGATTAGATTGCATGAGTCTAATCATTCCTGAGGTTGAGCTTTTACCCATTTTCCTGTTTTTTTGTTTAAAGAGAGTGAGGAATACTTACCTCTGCATACTATCTTCTTGAAACATTCGCCTGTTTTGAGTTTCTTTTGTCCATTCCCTACCTGAGCACAATTTTTGACGGCAGGTGTCCTTTACAGCCCTGAGTCCTTGTGAATTTTAAGTGACCAGTAGCTGTGGGTTTAAAGCTGCTCTTGCGGGAAACGGCCACAAGGGGGCAGCATTTCTCCTTTACCAAATCTGGTCACTAGGGCAACAGAGCCTTAATGGAAGTCGTGTTCTAGGTTGTAAAGTACAATGGAATGTGCCGGGAAAAAGCCCTTTAAGTGTATGTGTCATTCCTTCTTGTTTGTATTTTGAACAAAATTTTTATTCTTTATCACAGCAAATTCGATTACAATGGTTTGTTTGGTCTAGGTGTGCAAGATGTGGTTCCTTCTCACATATACATATATCTATTCTTCTTTGGAATCCTTTCCCGTGTAGGTTATGACACAATGTTGAGTAGTCTTCTCTTGGTATTCTGTAGGTCTTTGGTGATTATATATTTCACGTGTGTTTGTATATCTCTGTTCACCTCAATATGGTAATGTACCCAATCCTCACACCTTTCCATTTGGTGAACCATAAGTTTTTGTACTGAATCTGTGATTGCCTTTCTCTGTGGAAATATCTTCGTTTGTATCAATTTTTAGGTAACACCTCTATGTGATATGATAGGATATGTGTCTTTCGCTTTCTCACTTACTCCAAGTTGCGTGATTACTTCTAGAGTCATCTATGGTGCTGCAAATGGCATTGCTTCATTTTATCACCAGCTCATAATCCATCTGTACATGTAGCAGTTCTTCTTTGTCCACCCATCTGTCGGTGGACTTTTTGGTGACTTCCTTATCTTGGCTATTGTAATACTGGGCAATGCAGATTTGCCTGCCTCTTTCTTTCCAATTCTGTCTTCTTAGGTTATAGGTCCAGGAATAAGCCTCCGGATCATACGGTAGCTCAATGTTTACCTTATAACGGCACCTCCACTCTGCTCTCATGAGTGGCTCTTTCCAGGTTACATCCCACTTAAAGTGGAGGGTTTGCATTTCTCCACAGCACCTTCAGCATTTATTCTTTGTGGTTTTTTACTGATGGTTATTCTGACTGGTGTGAGCTGATACGTCTTTGTGGTTGAATTTGCATGTGTCTCATGATCCATTAAAACTGAGCTTTAAGGCAGGTCCTTCTCATTTTTCAGGCTGTGAGTACAGCTTAGTTCTTCAAAGTGTTTTCTTAAAGTATGTGTCATATTGTAAATTTGTTTCGCCATTACCTCCCTGAAGACATTTTGCGGTGACCATTAGCACAGGCTTAAACCTGCGTTTGCAGGTAACGGCCAGAGGGTGGCAGTCTTTCTACGTTCCCCATGCTGGTACTAGGGCAACAGACCTTCCGGCCAGTGGTGTTCCTCGGTTATAAATTAGAGTGGAATGTGCCTGAAGAAACCCACAGATGCTGATGTCTCCTTACTTATGTTTGCCTTTTAAATTTACCTTATATTTATTATTGGAGCAATATTACATTGTGTACATGGAACAGTTCTTCTTGGTGCGTTCCTCTGTTGATGGAGATTTTCATTGCTTCCAAATGTTGGCTATGGTCAATATGGCTGGAGTGCAGGATTGCCAGCCTGTGACGTTTTGATTCTCATTTTCTCAGGGGATAGGCCCAGCAGTGGGTATGACTGATTGACGGGTAGCTCAGTGTTTACCTTTTCAAGGCACTTCCATTGTGTTTTCATTAGTGGCTCTTACCACGTCCCCCTTAGGGCCGAGTGTACGCATTCCTCCACAGTCCCTTCAGCATTTATTTTTTGAAACGTTTTTGCTGATGGCCATTCTGACTGCTGTGAGCTGATAGGTTTTTGTAATTTGGGTTTGCATGTCTTTAAAGATTCCTAAAATATATCATTTTCCCACACCTTTTTCTTTTCTCTTTAAAGGAAAAGCTGTGAGTAAAACATAGCTCTTGAAATTGTCTTCTTGGAAGGTTGCCCTCTTTTGAAATTTTTGCTCCATTTTTGATCCCAGGATTTATTTGGAGGGCAGGTGTCATTTACAGAATTGCAAGTTGGTGAATATTTAGTGACCTTTAGCAGTGGGTGGAAAGCTGCTGTTGTGGGAAATGGCCACAAGGAGGCAGCATTTCTCCATTCCCAAATCTGAGTACTAGGGCAGCAGAGCCTTTCTGGAAGTCGTGTTCCTAGGTTGTAAATTAGAATGGAATGTGCCAGGAGAAACCCCCATAAGTTTAGGTCTCATTACTTCTTGTTTTTGTTAATTTTTTTAATCGGGGTAAGGACTAGAATACTGTTTGTCCTAGGGGTACGCAATCTGGTTCATTTGTACATTATATATGTCTACTCTACAGATCCTCTTCCCATGTAAAATATTACAGAGTGTTCTGTAGACCTCCCTTGCTATATGGTCGGTCGTTTTGAAATATGTATATAATATGCATTTGGATATGTATAGTAACACTAATCTCATTTATCCATTCCCCCCACCTTTCCTTTTAGATGAGCGTAGTTGGTTTTCTAAGTCTGTGAGTGTCTTTCTCTGTGGAAATATGTTCATTTGTGTCAGTGATTAGATAACGCCTCTAAGGGATATCATTGGATATAGGTCTTTTGCTTTCCGACTTACCTCATGTTTTGTGATTATCTCCAGGCTCATCTCTGGTGCCTCAAAGAGCAGTGTTTCATTGTTTTCCATGGCTAATATTCCATTGTGTACATGGACTCCTTCTTCTTTATCCATTCACCTGTTGATGGACATTTTGGTTGCTTCCCATCTTGGCTATTTTGAATAAGGCTGCAGTGCAGCCTTTGCAGCCTGTGTCTTCTCGATCCTGGTCTTCTCAGGTGAGAGGCCCAGTGGTGTGCCTGCTGGATTGAATGGTACCTCAGTTTTTACTTTTCAACGCAGTTCCTTTCTGTACTCCTTACTGGCTGTTAACCACTTTACATCTCACCAGCACCTAGAGGTTACACAGTTCTCTACAACCCCATCAGCATTTATTGTTGGTAGACTTTTTGCTGACGGTCAGTCGACAGGTGTGAGTTGAAACCTTTTGGTTGATTAGATTGCATGAGTCTAATCATTCCTGAGGTTGAGCTTTTACCCATTTTCCTGTTTTTTTGTTTAAAGAGAGTGAGGAATACTTACCTCTGCATACTATCTTCTTGAAACATTCGCCTGTTTTGAATTTCTTTTGTCAATTCCTTACCTGAGCACAATTTTTGACGGCAGGTGTCCTTTACAGCCCTGAGTCCTTGTGAATTTTAAGTGACCAGTAGCTGTGGGTTTAAAGCTGCTCTTGCGGGAAACGGCCACAAGGGGGCAGCATTTCTCCTTTACCAAATCTGGTCACTAGGGCAACAGAGCCTTAATGGAAGTCGTGTTCTAGGTTGTAAATTACAATGGAATGTGCCGGGAAAAAGCCCTTTAAGTGTATGTGTCATTCCTTCTTGTTTGTATTTTGAACAAAATTTTTATTCTTTATCACAGCAAATTCGATTACAATGGTTTGTTTGGTCTAGGTGTGCAAGATGTGGTTCCTTCGCACATATACATATATCTATTCTTCTTTGGAATCCTTTCCCGTGTAGGTTATGACACAATGTTGAGTAGTCTTCTCTTGGTATTCTGTAGGTCTTTGGTGATTATATATTTCACGTGTGTTTGTATATCTCTGTTCACCTCAATATGGTAATGTACCCAATCCTCACACCTTTCCATTTGGTGAACCATAAGTTTTTGTACTGAATCTGTGATTGCCTTTCTCTGTGGAAATATCTTCGTTTGTATCAATTTTTAGGTAACACCTCTATGTGATATGATAGGATATGTGTCTTTCGCTTTCTCACTTACTCCAAGTTGCGTGATTACTTCTAGAGTCATCTATGGTGCTGCAAATGGCATTGCTTCATTTTATCACCAGCTCATAATCCATCTGTACATGTAGCAGTTCTTCTTTGTCCACCCATCTGTCGGTGGACTTTTTGGTGACTTCCATATCTTGGCTATTGTAATACTGGGCAATGCAGATTTGCCTGCCTCTTTCTTTCCAATTCTGTCTTCTTAGGTTATAGGTCCAGGAATAAGCCTCCGGATCATACGGTAGCTCAATGTTTACCTTATAACGGCACCTCCACTCTGCTCTCATGAGTGGCTCTTTCCAGGTTACATCCCACTTAAAGTGGAGGGTTTGCATTTCTCCACAGCACCTTCAGCATTTATTCTTTGTGGTTTTTTACTGATGGTTATTCTGACTGGTGTGAGCTGATACGTCTTTGTGGTTGAATTTGCATGTGTCTCATGATCCATTAAAACTGAGCTTTAAGGCAGGTCCTTCTCATTTTTCAGGCTGTGAGTACAGCTTAGTTCTTCAAAGTGTTTTCTTAAAGTATGTGTCATATTGTAAATTTGTTTCGCCATTACCTCCCTGAAGACATTTTGCGGTGACCATTAGCACAGGCTTAAACCTGCGTTTGCAGGTAACGGCCAGAGGGTGGCAGTCTTTCTACGTTCCCCATGCTGGTACTAGGGCAACAGACCTTCCGGCCAGTGGTGTTCCTCGGTTATAAATTAGAGTGGAATGTGCCTGAAGAAACCCACAGATGCTGATGTCTCCTTACTTATGTTTGCCTTTTAAATTTACCTTATATTTATTATTGGAGCAATATTACATTGTGTACATGGAACAGTTCTTCTTGGTGCGTTCCTCTGTTGATGGAGATTTTCATTGCTTCCAAATGTTGGCTATGGTCAATATGGCTGGAGTGCAGGATTGCCAGCCTGTGACGTTTTGATTCTCATTTTCTCAGGGGATAGGCCCAGCAGTGGGTATGACTGATTGACGGGTAGCTCAGTGTTTACCTTTTCAAGGCACTTCCATTGTGTTTTCATTAGTGGCTCTTACCACGTCCCCCTTAGGGCCGAGTGTACGCATTCCTCCACAGTCCCTTCAGCATTTATTTTTTGAAACGTTTTTGCTGATGGCCATTCTGACTGCTGTGAGCTGATAGGTTTTTGTAATTTGGGTTTGCATGTCTTTAAAGATTCCTAAAATATATCATTTTCCCACACCTTTTTCTTTTCTCTTTAAAGGAAAAGCTGTGAGTAAAACATAGCTCTTGAAATTGTCTTCTTGGAAGGTTGCCCTCTTTTGAAATTTTTGCTCCATTTTTGATCCCAGGATTTATTTGGAGGGCAGGTGTCATTTACAGAATTGCAAGTTGGTGAATATTTAGTGACCTTTAGCAGTGGGTTGAAAGCTGCTGTTGTGGGAAATGGCCACAAGGAGGCAGCGTTTCTCCATTCCCAAATCTGAGTACTAGGGCAGCAGAGCCTTTCTGGAAGTCGTGTTCCTAGGTTGTAAATTAGAATGGAATGTGCCAGGAGAAACCCCCATAAGTTTAGGTCTCATTACTTCTTGTTTTTGTTAATTTTTTTAATCGGGGTAAGGACTAGAATACTGTTTGTCCTAGGGGTACGCAATCTGGTTCATTTGTACATTATATATGTCTACTCTACAGATCCTCTTCCCATGTAAAATATTACAGAGTGTTCTGTAGACCTCCCTTGCTATATGGTCGGTCGTTTTGAAATATGTATATAATATGCATTTGGATATGTATAGTAACACTAATCTCATTTATCCATTCCCCCCACCTTTCCTTTTAGATGAGCGTAGTTGGTTTTCTAAGTCTGTGAGTGTCTTTCTCTGTGGAAATATGTTCATTTGTGTCAGTGATTAGATAACGCCTCTAAGGGATATCATAGGATATAGGTCTTTTGCTTTCCGACTTACCTCATGTTTTGTGATTATCTCCAGGCTCATCTCTGGTGCCTCAAAGAGCAGTGTTTCATTGTTTTCCATGGCTCATATTCCATTGTGTACATGGACTCCTTCTTCTTTATCCATTCACCTGTTGATGGACATTTTGGTCGCTTCCCATCTTGGCTATTTTGAATAAGGCTGCAGTGCAGCCTTTGCAGCCTGTGTCTTCTCGATCCTGGTCTTCTCAGGTGAGAGGCCCAGTGGTGTGCCTGCTGGATTGAATGGTACCTCAGTTTTTACTTTTCAACGCAGTTCCTTTCTGTACTCCTTACTGGCTGTTAACCACTTTACATCTCACCAGCACCTAGAGGTTACACAGTTCTCTACAACCCCATCAGCATTTATTGTTGGTAGACTTTTTGCTGACGGTCAGTCGACAGGTGTGAGTTGAAACCTTTTGGTTGATTAGATTGCATGAGTCTAATCATTCCTGAGGTTGAGCTTTTACCCATTTTCCTGTTTTTTTGTTTAAAGAGAGTGAGGAATACTTACCTCTGCATACTATCTTCTTGAAACATTCGCCTGTTTTGAGTTTCTTTTGTCCATTCCCTACCTGAGCACAATTTTTGACGGCAGGTGTCCTTTACAGCCCTGAGTCCTTGTGAATTTTAAGTGACCAGTAGCTGTGGGTTTAAAGCTGCTCTTGCGGGAAACGGCCACAAGGGGGCAGCATTTCTCCTTTACCAAATCTGGTCACTAGGGCAACAGAGCCTTAATGGAAGTCGTGTTCTAGGTTGTAAAGTACAATGGAATGTGCCGGGAAAAAGCCCTTTAAGTGTATGTGTCATTCCTTCTTGTTTGTATTTTGAACAAAATTTTTATTCTTTATCACAGCAAATTCGATTACAATGGTTTGTTTGGTCTAGGTGTGCAAGATGTGGTTCCTTCTCACATATACATATATCTATTCTTCTTTGGAATCCTTTCCCGTGTAGGTTATGACACAATGTTGAGTAGTCTTCTCTTGGTATTCTGTAGGTCTTTGGTGATTATATATTTCACGTGTGTTTGTATATCTCTGTTCACCTCAATATGGTAATGTACCCAATCCTCACACCTTTCCATTTGGTGAACCATAAGTTTTTGTACTGAATCTGTGATTGCCTTTCTCTGTGGAAATATCTTCGTTTGTATCAATTTTTAGGTAACACCTCTATGTGATATGATAGGATATGTGTCTTTCGCTTTCTCACTTACTCCAAGTTGCGTGATTACTTCTAGAGTCATCTATGGTGCTGCAAATGGCATTGCTTCATTTTATCACCAGCTCATAATCCATCTGTACATGTAGCAGTTCTTCTTTGTCCACCCATCTGTCGGTGGACTTTTTGGTGACTTCCATATCTTGGCTATTGTAATACTGGGCAATGCAGATTTGCCTGCCTCTTTCTTTCCAATTCTGTCTTCTTAGGTTATAGGTCCAGGAATAAGCCTCCGGATCATACGGTAGCTCAATGTTTACCTTATAACGGCACCTCCACTCTGCTCTCATGAGTGGCTCTTTCCAGGTTACATCCCACTTAAAGTGGAGGGTTTGCATTTCTCCACAGCACCTTCAGCATTTATTCTTTGTGGTTTTTTACTGATGGTTATTCTGACTGGTGTGAGCTGATACGTCTTTGTGGTTGAATTTGCATGTGTCTCATGATCCATTAAAACTGAGCTTTAAGGCAGGTCCTTCTCATTTTTCAGGCTGTGAGTACAGCTTAGTTCTTCAAAGTGTTTTCTTAAAGTATGTGTCATATTGTAAATTTGTTTCGCCATTACCTCCCTGAAGACATTTTGCGGTGACCATTAGCACAGGCTTAAACCTGCGTTTGCAGGTAACGGCCAGAGGGTGGCAGTCTTTCTACGTTCCCCATGCTGGTACTAGGGCAACAGACCTTCCGGCCAGTGGTGTTCCTCGGTTATAAATTAGAGTGGAATGTGCCTGAAGAAACCCACAGATGCTGATGTCTCCTTACTTATGTTTGCCTTTTAAATTTACCTTATATTTATTATTGGAGCAATATTACATTGTGTACATGGAACAGTTCTTCTTGGTGCGTTCCTCTGTTGATGGAGATTTTCATTGCTTCCAAATGTTGGCTATGGTCAATATGGCTGGAGTGCAGGATTGCCAGCCTGTGACGTTTTGATTCTCATTTTCTCAGGGGATAGGCCCAGCAGTGGGTATGACTGATTGACGGGTAGCTCAGTGTTTACCTTTTCAAGGCACTTCCATTGTGTTTTCATTAGTGGCTCTTACCACGTCCCCCTTAGGGCCGAGTGTACGCATTCCTCCACAGTCCCTTCAGCATTTATTTTTTGAAACGTTTTTGCTGATGGCCATTCTGACTGCTGTGAGCTGATAGGTTTTTGTAATTTGGGTTTGCATGTCTTTAAAGATTCCTAAAATATATCATTGTCCCACACCTTTTTCTTTTCTCTTTAAAGGAAAAGCTGTGAGTAAAACATAGCTCTTGAAATTGTCTTCTTGGAAGGTTGCCCTCTTTTGAAATTTTTGCTCCATTTTTGATCCCAGGATTTATTTGGAGGGCAGGTGTCATTTACAGAATTGCAAGTTGGTGAATATTTAGTGACCTTTAGCAGTGGGTTGAAAGCTGCTGTTGTGGGAAATGGCCACAAGGAGGCAGCGTTTCTCCATTCCCAAATCTGAGTACTAGGGCAGCAGAGCCTTTCTGGAAGTCGTGTTCCTAGGTTGTAAATTAGAATGGAATGTGCCAGGAGAAACCCCCATAAGTTTAGGTCTCATTACTTCTTGTTTTTGTTAATTTTTTTAATCGGGGTAAGGACTAGAATACTGTTTGTCCTAGGGGTACGCAATCTGGTTCATTTGTACATTATATATGTCTACTCTACAGATCCTCTTCCCATGTAAAATATTACAGAGTGTTCTGTAGACCTCCCTTGCTATATGGTCGGTCGTTTTGAAATATGTATATAATATGCATTTGGATATGTATAGTAACACTAATCTCATTTATCCATTCCCCCCACCTTTCCTTTTAGATGAGCGTAGTTGGTTTTCTAAGTCTGTGAGTGTCTTTCTCTGTGGAAATATGTTCATTTGTGTCAGTGATTAGATAACGCCTCTAAGGGATATCATAGGATATAGGTCTTTTGCTTTCCGACTTACCTCATGTTTTGTGATTATCTCCAGGCTCATCTCTGGTGCCTCAAAGAGCAGTGTTTCATTGTTTTCCATGGCTCATATTCCATTGTGTACATGGACTCCTTCTTCTTTATCCATTCACCTGTTGATGGACATTTTGGTCGCTTCCCATCTTGGCTATTTTGAATAAGGCTGCAGTGCAGCCTTTGCAGCCTGTGTCTTCTCGATCCTGGTCTTCTCAGGTGAGAGGCCCAGTGGTGTGCCTGCTGGATTGAATGGTACCTCAGTTTTTACTTTTCAACGCAGTTCCTTTCTGTACTCCTTACTGGCTGTTAACCACTTTACATCTCACCAGCACCTAGAGGTTACACAGTTCTCTACAACCCCATCAGCATTTATTGTTGGTAGACTTTTTGCTGACGGTCAGTCGACAGGTGTGAGTTGAAACCTTTTGGTTGATTAGATTGCATGAGTCTAATCATTCCTGAGGTTGAGCTTTTACCCATTTTCCTGTTTTTTTGTTTAAAGAGAGTGAGGAATACTTACCTCTGCATACTATCTTCTTGAAACATTCGCCTGTTTTGAGTTTCTTTTGTCCATTCCCTACCTGAGCACAATTTTTGACGGCAGGTGTCCTTTACAGCCCTGAGTCCTTGTGAATTTTAAGTGACCAGTAGCTGTGGGTTTAAAGCTGCTCTTGCGGGAAACGGCCACAAGGGGGCAGCATTTCTCCTTTACCAAATCTGGTCACTAGGGCAACAGAGCCTTAATGGAAGTCGTGTTCTAGGTTGTAAAGTACAATGGAATGTGCCGGGAAAAAGCCCTTTAAGTGTATGTGTCATTCCTTCTTGTTTGTATTTTGAACAAAATTTTTATTCTTTATCACAGCAAATTCGATTACAATGGTTTGTTTGGTCTAGGTGTGCAAGATGTGGTTCCTTCTCACATATACATATATCTATTCTTCTTTGGAATCCTTTCCCGTGTAGGTTATGACACAATGTTGAGTAGTCTTCTCTTGGTATTCTGTAGGTCTTTGGTGATTATATATTTCACGTGTGTTTGTATATCTCTGTTCACCTCAATATGGTAATGTACCCAATCCTCACACCTTTCCATTTGGTGAACCATAAGTTTTTGTACTGAATCTGTGATTGCCTTTCTCTGTGGAAATATCTTCGTTTGTATCAATTTTTAGGTAACACCTCTATGTGATATGATAGGATATGTGTCTTTCGCTTTCTCACTTACTCCAAGTTGCGTGATTACTTCTAGAGTCATCTATGGTGCTGCAAATGGCATTGCTTCATTTTATCGCCAGCTCATAATCCATCTGTACATGTAGCAGTTCTTCTTTGTCCACCCATCTGTCGGTGGACTTTTTGGTGACTTCCATATCTTGGCTATTGTAATACTGGGCAATGCAGATTTGCCTGCCTCTTTCTTTCCAATTCTGTCTTCTTAGGTTATAGGTCCAGGAATAAGCCTCCGGATCATACGGTAGCTCAATGTTTACCTTATAACGGCACCTCCACTCTGCTCTCATGAGTGGCTCTTTCCAGGTTACATCCCACTTAAAGTGGAGGGTTTGCATTTCTCCACAGCACCTTCAGCATTTATTCTTTGTGGTTTTTTACTGATGGTTATTCTGACTGGTGTGAGCTGATACGTCTTTGTGGTTGAATTTGCATGTGTCTCATGATCCATTAAAACTGAGCTTTAAGGCAGGTCCTTCTCATTTTTCAGGCTGTGAGTACAGCTTAGTTCTTCAAAGTGTTTTCTTAAAGTATGTGTCATATTGTAAATTTGTTTCGCCATTACCTCCCTGAAGACATTTTGCGGTGACCATTAGCACAGGCTTAAACCTGCGTTTGCAGGTAACGGCCAGAGGGTGGCAGTCTTTCTACGTTCCCCATGCTGGTACTAGGGCAACAGACCTTCCGGCCAGTGGTGTTCCTCAGTTATAAATTAGAGTGGAATGTGCCTGAAGAAACCCACAGATGCTGATGTCTCCTTACTTATGTTTGCCTTTTAAATTTACCTTATATTTATTATTGGAGCAATATTACATTGTGTACATGGAACAGTTCTTCTTGGTGCGTTCCTCTGTTGATGGAGATTTTCATTGCTTCCAAATGTTGGCTATGGTCAATATGGCTGGAGTGCAGGATTGCCAGCCTGTGACGTTTTGATTCTCATTTTCTCAGGGGATAGGCCCAGCAGTGGGTATGACTGATTGACGGGTAGCTCAGTGTTTACCTTTTCAAGGCACTTCCATTGTGTTTTCATTAGTGGCTCTTACCACGTCCCCCTTAGGGCCGAGTGTACGCATTCCTCCACAGTCCCTTCAGCATTTATTTTTTGAAACGTTTTTGCTGATGGCCATTCTGACTGCTGTGAGCTGATAGGTTTTTGTAATTTGGGTTTGCATGTCTTTAAAGATTCCTAAAATATATCATTTTCCCACACCTTTTTCTTTTCTCTTTAAAGGAAAAGCTGTGAGTAAAACATAGCTCTTGAAATTGTCTTCTTGGAAGGTTGCCCTCTTTTGAAATTTTTGCTCCATTTTTGATCCCAGGATTTATTTGGAGGGCAGGTGTCATTTACAGAATTGCAAGTTGGTGAATATTTAGTGACCTTTAGCAGTGCGTTGAAAGCTGCTGTTGTGGGAAATGGCCACAAGGAGGCAGCGTTTCTCCATTCCCAAATCTGAGTACTAGGGCAGCAGAGCCTTTCTGGAAGTCGTGTTCCTAGGTTGTAAATTAGAATGGAATGTGCCAGGAGAAACCCCCATAAGTTTAGGTCTCATTACTTCTTGTTTTTGTTAATTTTTTTAATCGGGGTAAGGACTAGAATACTGTTTGTCCTAGGGGTACGCAATCTGGTTCATTTGTACATTATATATGTCTACTCTACAGATCCTCTTCCCATGTAAAATATTACAGAGTGTTCTGTAGACCTCCCTTGCTATATGGTCGGTCGTTTTGAAATATGTATATAATATGCATTTGGATATGTATAGTAACACTAATCTCATTTATCCATTCCCCCCACCTTTCCTTTTAGATGAGCGTAGTTGGTTTTCTAAGTCTGTGAGTGTCTTTCTCTGTGGAAATATGTTCATTTGTGTCAGTGATTAGATAACGCCTCTAAGGGATATCATAGGATATAGGTCTTTTGCTTTCCGACTTACCTCATGTTTTGTGATTATCTCCAGGCTCATCTCTGGTGCCTCAAAGAGCAGTGTTTCATTGTTTTCCATGGCTCATATTCCATTGTGTACATGGACTCCTTCTTCTTTATCCATTCACCTGTTGATGGACATTTTGGTTGCTTCCCATCTTGGCTATTTTGAATAAGGCTGCAGTGCAGCCTTTGCAGCCTGTGTCTTCTCGATCCTGGTCTTCTCAGGTGAGAGGCCCAGTGGTGTGCCTGCTGGATTGAATGGTACCTCAGTTTTTACTTTTCAACGCAGTTCCTTTCTGTACTCCTTACTGGCTGTTAACCACTTTACATCTCACCAGCACCTAGAGGTTACACAGTTCTCTACAACCCCATCAGCATTTATTGTTGGTAGACTTTTTGCTGACGGTCAGTCGACAGGTGTGAGTTGAAACCTTTTGGTTGATTAGATTGCATGAGTCTAATCATTCCTGAGGTTGAGCTTTTACCCATTTTCCTGTTTTTTTGTTTAAAGAGAGTGAGGAATACTTACCTCTGCATACTATCTTCTTGAAACATTCGCCTGTTTTGAATTTCTTTTGTCAATTCCTTACCTGAGCACAATTTTTGACGGCAGGTGTCCTTTACAGCCCTGAGTCCTTGTGAATTTTAAGTGACCAGTAGCTGTGGGTTTAAAGCTGCTCTTGCGGGAAACGGCCACAAGGGGGCAGCATTTCTCCTTTACCAAATCTGGTCACTAGGGCAACAGAGCCTTAATGGAAGTCGTGTTCTAGGTTGTAAAGTACAATGGAATGTGCCGGGAAAAAGCCCTTTAAGTGTATGTGTCATTCCTTCTTGTTTGTATTTTGAACAAAATTTTTATTCTTTATCACAGCAAATTCGATTACAATGGTTTGTTTGGTCTAGGTGTGCAAGATGTGGTTCCTTCGCACATATACATATATCTATTCTTCTTTGGAATCCTTTCCCGTGTAGGTTATGACACAATGTTGAGTAGTCTTCTCTTGGTATTCTGTAGGTCTTTGGTGATTATATATTTCACGTGTGTTTGTATATCTCTGTTCACCTCAATATGGTAATGTACCCAATCCTCACACCTTTCCATTTGGTGAACCATAAGTTTTTGTACTGAATCTGTGATTGCCTTTCTCTGTGGAAATATCTTCGTTTGTATCAATTTTTAGGTAACACCTCTATGTGATATGATAGGATATGTGTCTTTCGCTTTCTCACTTACTCCAAGTTGCATGATTACTTCTAGAGTCATCTATGGTGCTGCAAATGGCATTGCTTCATTTTATCACCAGCTCATAATCCATCTGTACATGTAGCAGTTCTTCTTTGTCCACCCATCTGTCGGTGGACTTTTTGGTGACTTCCATATCTTGGCTATTGTAATACTGGGCAATGCAGATTTGCCTGCCTCTTTCTTTCCAATTCTGTCTTCTTAGGTTATAGGTCCAGGAATAAGCCTCCGGATCATACGGTAGCTCAATGTTTACCTTATAACGGCACCTCCACTCTGCTCTCATGAGTGGCTCTTTCCAGGTTACATCCCACTTAAAGTGGAGGGTTTGCATTTCTCCACAGCACCTTCAGCATTTATTCTTTGTGGTTTTTTACTGATGGTTATTCTGACTGGTGTGAGCTGATACGTCTTTGTGGTTGAATTTGCATGTGTCTCATGATCCATTAAAACTGAGCTTTAAGGCAGGTCCTTCTCATTTTTCAGGCTGTGAGTACAGCTTAGTTCTTCAAAGTGTTTTCTTAAAGTATGTGTCATATTGTAAATTTGTTTCGCCATTACCTCCCTGAAGACATTTTGCGGTGACCATTAGCACAGGCTTAAACCTGCGTTTGCAGGTAACGGCCAGAGGGTGGCAGTCTTTCTACGTTCCCCATGCTGGTACTAGGGCAACAGACCTTCCGGCCAGTGGTGTTCCTCGGTTATAAATTAGAGTGGAATGTGCCTGAAGAAACCCACAGATGCTGATGTCTCCTTACTTATGTTTGCCTTTTAAATTTACCTTATATTTATTATTGGAGCAATATTACATTGTGTACATGGAACAGTTCTTCTTGGTGCGTTCCTCTGTTGATGGAGATTTTCATTGCTTCCAAATGTTGGCTATGGTCAATATGGCTGGAGTGCAGGATTGCCAGCCTGTGACGTTTTGATTCTCATTTTCTCAGGGGATAGGCCCAGCAGTGGGTATGACTGATTGACGGGTAGCTCAGTGTTTACCTTTTCAAGGCACTTCCATTGTGTTTTCATTAGTGGCTCTTACCACGTCCCCCTTAGGGCCGAGTGTACGCATTCCTCCACAGTCCCTTCAGCACTTATTTTTTGAAACGTTTTTGCTGATGGCCATTCTGACTGCTGTGAGCTGATAGGTTTTTGTAATTTGGGTTTGCATGTCTTTAAAGATTCCTAAAATATATCATTTTCCCACACCTTTTTCTTTTCTCTTTAAAGGAAAAGCTGTGAGTAAAACATAGCTCTTGAAATTGTCTTCTTGGAAGGTTGCCCTCTTTTGAAATTTTTGCTCCATTTTTGAGCCCAGGATTTATTTGGAGGGCAGGTCTCATTTACAGAATTGCAAGTTGGTGAATATTTAGTGACCTTTAGCAGTGGGTTGAAAGCTGCTGTTGTGGGAAATGGCCACAAGGAGGCAGCATTTCTCCATTCCCAAATCTGAGTACTAGGGCAGCAGAGCCTTTCTGGAAGTCGTGTTCCTAGGTTGTAAATTAGAATGGAATGTGCCAGGAGAAACCCCCATAAGTTTAGGTCTCATTACTTCTTGTTTTTGTTAATTTTTTTAATCGGGGTAAGGACTAGAATACTGTTTGTCCTAGGGGTACGCAATCTGGTTCATTTGTACATTATATATGTCTACTCTACAGATCCTCTTCCCATGTAAAATATTACAGAGTGTTCTGTAGACCTCCCTTGCTATATGGTCGGTCGTTTTGAAATATGTATATAATATGCATTTGGATATGTATAGTAACACTAATCTCATTTATCCATTCCCCCCACCTTTCCTTTTAGATGAGCGTAGTTGGTTTTCTAAGTCTGTGAGTGTCTTTCTCTGTGGAAATATGTTCATTTGTGTCAGTGATTAGATAACGCCTCTAAGGGATATCATAGGATATAGGTCTTTTGCTTTCCGACTTACCTCATGTTTTGTGATTATCTCCAGGCTCATCTCTGGTGCCTCAAAGAGCAGTGTTTCATTGTTTTCCATGGCTCATATTCCATTGTGTACATGGACTCCTTCTTCTTTATCCATTCACCTGTTGATGGACATTTTGGTTGCTTCCCATCTTGGCTATTTTGAATAAGGCTGCAGTGCAGCCTTTGCAGCCTGTGTCTTCTCGATCCTGGTCTTCTCAGGTGAGAGGCCCAGTGGTGTGCCTGCTGGATTGAATGGTACCTCAGTTTTCACTTTTCAACGCAGTTCCTTTCTGTACTCCTTACTGGCGGTTAACCACTTTACATCTCACCAGCACCTAGAGGTTACACAGTTCTCTACAACCCCATCAGCATTTATTGTTGGTAGACTTTTTGCTGACGGTCAGTCGACAGGTGTGAGTTGAAACCTTTTGGTTGATTAGATTGCATGAGTCTAATCATTCCTGAGGTTGAGCTTTTACCCATTTTCCTGTTTTTTTGTTTAAAGAGAGTGAGGAATACTTACCTCTGCATACTATCTTCTTGAAACATTCGCCTGTTTTGAGTTTCTTTTGTCCATTCCCTACCTGAGCACAATTTTTGACGGCAGGTGTCCTTTACAGCCCTGAGTCCTTGTGAATTTTAAGTGACCAGTAGCTGTGGGTTTAAAGCTGCTCTTGCGGGAAACGGCCACAAGGGGGCAGCATTTCTCCTTTACCAAATCTGGTCACTAGGGCAACAGAGCCTTAATGGAAGTCGTGTTCTAGGTTGTAAATTACAATGGAATGTGCCGGGAAAAAGCCCTTTAAGTGTATGTGTCATTCCTTCTTGTTTGTATTTTGAACAAAATTTTTATTCTTTATCACAGCAAATTCGATTACAATGGTTTGTTTGGTCTAGGTGTGCAAGATGTGGTTCCTTCGCACATATACATATATCTATTCTTCTTTGGAATCCTTTCCCGTGTAGGTTATGACACAATGTTGAGTAGTCTTCTCTTGGTATTCTGTAGGTCTTTGGTGATTATATATTTCACGTGTGTTTGTATATCTCTGTTCACCTCAATATGGTAATGTACCCAATCCTCACACCTTTCCATTTGGTGAACCATAAGTTTTTGTACTGAATCTGTGATTGCCTTTCTCTGTGGAAATATCTTCGTTTGTATCAATTTTTAGGTAACACCTCTATGTGATATGATAGGATATGTGTCTTTCGCTTTCTCACTTACTCCAAGTTGCATGATTACTTCTAGAGTCATCTATGGTGCTGCAAATGGCATTGCTTCATTTTATCACCAGCTCATAATCCATCTGTACATGTAGCAGTTCTTCTTTGTCCACCCATCTGTCGGTGGACTTTTTGGTGACTTCCATATCTTGGCTATTGTAATACTGGGCAATGCAGATTTGCCTGCCTCTTTCTTTCCAATTCTGTCTTCTTAGGTTATAGGTCCAGGAATAAGCCTCCGGATCATACGGTAGCTCAATGTTTACCTTATAACGGCACCTCCACTCTGCTCTCATGAGTGGCTCTTTCCAGGTTACATCCCACTTAAAGTGGAGGGTTTGCATTTCTCCACAGCACCTTCAGCATTTATTCTTTGTGGTTTTTTACTGATGGTTATTCTGACTGGTGTGAGCTGATACGTCTTTGTGGTTGAATTTGCATGTGTCTCATGATCCATTAAAACTGAGCTTTAAGGCAGGTCCTTCTCATTTTTCAGGCTGTGAGTACAGCTTAGTTCTTCAAAGTGTTTTCTTAAAGTATGTGTCATATTGTAAATTTGTTTCGCCATTACCTCCCTGAAGACATTTTGCGGTGACCATTAGCACAGGCTTAAACCTGCGTTTGCAGGTAACGGCCAGAGGGTGGCAGTCTTTCTACGTTCCCCATGCTGGTACTAGGGCAACAGACCTTCCGGCCAGTGGTGTTCCTCGGTTATAAATTAGAGTGGAATGTGCCTGAAGAAACCCACAGATGCTGATGTCTCCTTACTTATGTTTGCCTTTTAAATTTACCTTATATTTATTATTGGAGCAATATTACATTGTGTACATGGAACAGTTCTTCTTGGTGCGTTCCTCTGTTGATGGAGATTTTCATTGCTTCCAAATGTTGGCTATGGTCAATATGGCTGGAGTGCAGGATTGCCAGCCTGTGACGTTTTGATTCTCATTTTCTCAGGGGATAGGCCCAGCAGTGGGTATGACTGATTGACGGGTAGCTCAGTGTTTACCTTTTCAAGGCACTTCCATTGTGTTTTCATTAGTGGCTCTTACCACGTCCCCCTTAGGGCCGAGTGTACGCATTCCTCCACAGTCCCTTCAGCACTTATTTTTTGAAACGTTTTTGCTGATGGCCATTCTGACTGCTGTGAGCTGATAGGTTTTTGTAATTTGGGTTTGCATGTCTTTAAAGATTCCTAAAATATATCATTTTCCCACACCTTTTTCTTTTCTCTTTAAAGGAAAAGCTGTGAGTAAAACATAGCTCTTGAAATTGTCTTCTTGGAAGGTTGCCCTCTTTTGAAATTTTTGCTCCATTTTTGAGCCCAGGATTTATTTGGAGGGCAGGTCTCATTTACAGAATTGCAAGTTGGTGAATATTTAGTGACCTTTAGCAGTGGGTTGAAAGCTGCTGTTGTGGGAAATGGCCACAAGGAGGCAGCATTTCTCCATTCCCAAATCTGAGTACTAGGGCAGCAGAGCCTTTCTGGAAGTCGTGTTCCTAGGTTGTAAATTAGAATGGAATGTGCCAGGAGAAACCCCCATAAGTTTAGGTCTCATTACTTCTTGTTTTTGTTAATTTTTTTAATCGGGGTAAGGACTAGAATACTGTTTGTCCTAGGGGTACGCAATCTGGTTCATTTGTACATTATATATGTCTACTCTACAGATCCTCTTCCCATGTAAAATATTACAGAGTGTTCTGTAGACCTCCCTTGCTATATGGTCGGTCGTTTTGAAATATGTATATAATATGCATTTGGATATGTATAGTAACACTAATCTCATTTATCCATTCCCCCCACCTTTCCTTTTAGATGAGCGTAGTTGGTTTTCTAAGTCTGTGAGTGTCTTTCTCTGTGGAAATATGTTCATTTGTGTCAGTGATTAGATAACGCCTCTAAGGGATATCATAGGATATAGGTCTTTTGCTTTCCGACTTACCTCATGTTTTGTGATTATCTCCAGGCTCATCTCTGGTGCCTCAAAGAGCAGTGTTTCATTGTTTTCCATGGCTCATATTCCATTGTGTACATGGACTCCTTCTTCTTTATCCATTCACCTGTTGATGGACATTTTGGTTGCTTCCCATCTTGGCTATTTTGAATAAGGCTGCAGTGCAGCCTTTGCAGCCTGTGTCTTCTCGATCCTGGTCTTCTCAGGTGAGAGGCCCAGTGGTGTGCCTGCTGGATTGAATGGTACCTCAGTTTTCACTTTTCAACGCAGTTCCTTTCTGTACTCCTTACTGGCGGTTAACCACTTTACATCTCACCAGCACCTAGAGGTTACACAGTTCTCTACAACCCCATCAGCATTTATTGTTGGTAGACTTTTTGCTGACGGTCAGTCGACAGGTGTGAGTTGAAACCTTTTGGTTGATTAGATTGCATGAGTCTAATCATTCCTGAGGTTGAGCTTTTACCCATTTTCCTGTTTTTTTGTTTAAAGAGAGTGAGGAATACTTACCTCTGCATACTATCTTCTTGAAACATTCGCCTGTTTTGAGTTTCTTTTGTCCATTCCCTACCTGAGCACAATTTTTGACGGCAGGTGTCCTTTACAGCCCTGAGTCCTTGTGAATTTTAAGTGACCAGTAGCTGTGGGTTTAAAGCTGCTCTTGCGGGAAACGGCCACAAGGGGGCAGCATTTCTCCTTTACCAAATCTGGTCACTAGGGCAACAGAGCCTTAATGGAAGTCGTGTTCTAGGTTGTAAATTACAATGGAATGTGCCGGGAAAAAGCCCTTTAAGTGTATGTGTCATTCCTTCTTGTTTGTATTTTGAACAAAATTTTTATTCTTTATCACAGCAAATTCGATTACAATGGTTTGCTTGGTCTAGGTGTGCAAGATGTGGTTCCTTCGCACATATACATATATCTATTCTTCTTTGGAATCCTTTCCCGTGTAGGTTATGACACAATGTTGAGTAGTCTTCTCTTGGTATTCTGTAGGTCTTTGGTGATTATATATTTCACGTGTGTTTGTATATCTCTGTTCACCTCAATATGGTAATGTACCCAATCCCCACACCTTTCCATTTGGTGAAACATAAGTTTTTGTACTGAATCTGTGATTGCCTTTCTCTGTGGAAATATCTTCGTTTGTATCAATTTTTAGGTAACACCTCTATGTGATATGATAGGATATGTGTCTTTCGCTTTCTCACTTACTCCAAGTTGCGTGATTACTTCTAGACTCATCTATGGTGCTGCAAATGGCATTGCTTCATTTTATCGCCAGCTCATAATCCATCTGTACATGTAGCAGTTCTTCTTTGTCCACCCATCTGTCGGTGGACTTTTTGGTGACTTCCATATCTTGGCTCTTGTAATACTGGGCAATGCAGATTTGCCTGCCTCTTTCTTTCCAATTCTGTCTTCTTAGGTTATAGGTCCAGGAATAAGCCTCCGGATCATACGGTAGCTCAATGTTTACCTTATAACGGCACCTCCACTCTGCTCTCATGAGTGGCTCTCTCCAGGTTACATCCTACTTAAAGTGGAGGGTTTGCATTTCTCCACAGCACCTTCAGCATTTATTCTTTGTGGTTTTTTACTGATGGTTATTCTGACTGGTGTGAGCTGATACGTCTTTGTGGTTGAATTTGCATGTGTCTCATGATCCATTAAAACTGAGCTTTAAGGCAGGTCCTTCTCATTTTTCAGGCTGTGAGTACAGCTTAGTTCTTCAAAGTGTTTTCTTAAAGTATGTGTCATATTGTAAATTTGTTTCGCCATTACCTCCCTGAAGACATTTTGCGGTGACCATTAGCACAGGCTTAAACCTGCGTTTGCAGGTAACGGCCAGAGGGTGGCAGTCTTTCTACGTTCCCCATGCTGGTACTAGGGCAACAGACCTTCCGGCCAGTGGTGTTCCTCGGTTATAAATTAGAGTGGAATGTGCCTGAAGAAACCCACAGATGCTGATGTCTCCTTACTTATGTTTGCCTTTTAAATTTACCTTATATTTATTATTGGAGCAATATTACATTGTGTACATGGAACAGTTCTTCTTGGTGCGTTCCTCTGTTGATGGAGATTTTCATTGCTTCCAAATGTTGGCTATGGTCAATATGGCTGGAGTGCAGGATTGCCAGCCTGTGACGTTTTGATTCTCATTTTCTCAGGGGATAGGCCCAGCAGTGGGTATGACTGATTGACGGGTAGCTCAGTGTTTACCTTTTCAAGGCACTTCCATTGTGTTTTCATTAGTGGCTCTTACCACGTCCCCCTTAGGGCCGAGTGTACGCATTCCTCCACAGTCCCTTCAGCACTTATTTTTTGAAACGTTTTTGCTGATGGCCATTCTGACTGCTGTGAGCTGATAGGTTTTTGTAATTTGGGTTTGCGTGTCTTTAAAGATTCCTAAAATATATCATTTTCCCACACCTTTTTCTTTTCTCTTTAAAGGAAAAGCTGTGAGTAAAACATAGCTCTTGAAATTGTCTTCTTGGAAGGTTGCCCTCTTTTGAAATTTTTGCTCCATTTTTGAGCCCAGGATTTATTTGGAGGGCAGGTCTCATTTACAGAATTGCAAGTTGGTGAATATTTAGTGACCTTTAGCAGTGGGTTGAAAGCTGCTGTTGTGGGAAATGGCCACAAGGAGGCAGCATTTCTCCATTCCCAAATCTGAGTACTAGGGCAGCAGAGCCTTTCTGGAAGTCGTGTTCCTAGGTTGTAAATTAGAATGGAATGTGCCAGGAGAAACCCCCATAAGTTTAGGTCTCATTACTTCTTGTTTTTGTTAATTTTTTTAATCGGGGTAAGGACTAGAATACTGTTTGTCCTAGGGGTACGCAATCTGGTTCATTTGTACATTATATATGTCTACTCTACAGATCCTCTTCCCATGTAAAATATTACAGAGTGTTCTGTAGACCTCCCTTGCTATATGGTCGGTCGTTTTGAAATATGTATATAATATGCATTTGGATATGTATAGTAACACTAATCTCATTTATCCATTCCCCCCACCTTTCCTTTTAGATGAGCGTAGTTGGTTTTCTAAGTCTGTGAGTGTCTTTCTCTGTGGAAATATGTTCATTTGTGTCAGTGATTAGATAACGCCTCTAAGGGATATCATAGGATATAGGTCTTTTGATTTCCGACTTACCTCATGTTTTGTGATTATCTCCAGGCTCATCTCTGGTGCCTCAAAGAGCAGTGTTTCATTGTTTTCCATGGCTCATATTCCATTGTGTACATGGACTCCTTCTTCTTTATCCATTCACCTGTTGATGGACATTTTGGTTGCTTCCCATCTTGGCTATTTTGAATAAGGCTGCAGTGCAGCCTTTGCAGCCTGTGTCTTCTCGATCCTGGTCTTCTCAGGTGAGAGGCCCAGTGGTGTGCCTGCTGGATTGAATGGTACCTCAGTTTTCACTTTTCAACGCAGTTCCTTTCTGTACTCCTTACTGGCGGTTAACCACTTTACATCTCACCAGCACCTAGAGGTTACACAGTTCTCTACAACCCCATCAGCATTTATTGTTGGTAGACTTTTTGCTGACGGTCAGTCGACAGGTGTGAGTTGAAACCTTTTGGTTGATTAGATTGCATGAGTCTAATCATTCCTGAGGTTGAGCTTTTACCCATTTTCCTGTTTTTTTGTTTAAAGAGAGTGAGGAATACTTACCTCTGCATACTATCTTCTTGAAACATTCGCCTGTTTTGAGTTTCTTTTGTCCATTCCCTACCTGAGCACAATTTTTGACGGCAGGTGTCCTTTACAGCCCTGAGTCCTTGTGAATTTTAAGTGACCAGTAGCTGTGGGTTTAAAGCTGCTCTTGCGGGAAACGGCCACAAGGGGGCAGCATTTCTCCTTTACCAAATCTGGTCACTAGGGCAACAGAGCCTTAATGGAAGTCGTGTTCTAGGTTGTAAATTACAATGGAATGTGCCGGGAAAAAGCCCTTTAAGTGTATGTGTCATTCCTTCTTGTTTGTATTTTGAACAAAATTTTTATTCTTTATCACAGCAAATTCGATTACAATGGTTTGCTTGGTCTAGGTGTGCAAGATGTGGTTCCTTCGCACATATACATATATCTATTCTTCTTTGGAATCCTTTCCCGTGTAGGTTATGACACAATGTTGAGTAGTCTTCTCTTGGTATTCTGTAGGTCTTTGGTGATTATATATTTCACGTGTGTTTGTATATCTCTGTTCACCTCAATATGGTAATGTACCCAATCCCCACACCTTTCCATTTGGTGAACCATAAGTTTTTGTACTGAATCTGTGATTGCCTTTCTCTGTGGAAATATCTTCGTTTGTATCAATTTTTAGGTAACACCTCTATGTGATATGATAGGATATGTGTCTTTCGCTTTCTCACTTACTCCAAGTTGCGTGATTACTTCTAGACTCATCTATGGTGCTGCAAATGGCATTGCTTCATTTTATCGCCAGCTCATAATCCATCTGTACATGTAGCAGTTCTTCTTTGTCCACCCATCTGTCGGTGGACTTTTTGGTGACTTCCATATCTTGGCTCTTGTAATACTGGGCAATGCAGATTTGCCTGCCTCTTTCTTTCCAATTCTGTCTTCTTAGGTTATAGGTCCAGGAATAAGCCTCCGGATCATACGGTAGCTCAATGTTTACCTTATAACGGCACCTCCACTCTGCTCTCATGAGTGGCTCTCTCCAGGTTACATCCTACTTAAAGTGGAGGGTTTGCATTTCTCCACAGCACCTTCAGCATTTATTCTTTGTGGTTTTTTACTGATGGTTATTCTGACTGGTGTGAGCTGATACGTCTTTGTGGTTGAATTTGCATGTGTCTCATGATCCATTAAAACTGAGCTTTAAGGCAGGTCCTTCTCATTTTTCAGGCTGTGAGTACAGCTTAGTTCTTCAAAGTGTTTTCTTAAAGTATGTGTCATATTGTAAATTTGTTTCGTCATTACCTCCCTGAAGACATTTTGCGGTGACCATTAGCACAGGCTTAAACCTGCGTTTGCAGGTAACGGCCAGAGGGTGGCAGTCTTTCTACGTTCCCCATGCTGGTACTAGGGCAACAGACCTTCCGGCCAGTGGTGTTCCTCGGTTATAAATTAGAGTGGAATGTGCCTGAAGAAACCCACAGATGCTGATGTCTCCTTACTTATGTTTGCCTTTTAAATTTTCCTTATATTTATTATTGGAGCAATATTACATTGTGTACATGGAACAGTTCTTCTTGGTGCGTTCCTCTGTTGATGGAGATTTTCATTGCTTCCAAATGTTTGCTATGGTCAATATGGCTGGAGTGCAGGATTGCCAGCCTGTGACGTTTTGATTCTCATTTTCTCAGGTGATAGGCCCAGCAGTGGGTATGACTGATTGACGGGTAGCTCAGTGTTTACCTTTTCAAGGCACTTCCATTGTGTTTTCATTAGTGGCTCTTACCACGTCCCCCTTAGGGCCGAGTGTACGCATTCCTCCACAGTCCCTTCAGCACTTATTTTTTGAAACGTTTTTGCTGATGGCCATTCTGACTGCTGTGAGCTGATAGGTTTTTGTAATTTGGGTTTGCATGTCTTTAAAGATTCCTAAAATATATCATTTTCCCACACCTTTTTCTTTTCTCTTTAAAGGAAAAGCTGTGAGTAAAACATAGCTCTTGAAATTGTCTTCTTGGAAGGTTGCCCTCTTTTGAAATTTTTGCTCCATTTTTGAGCCCAGGATTTATTTGGAGGGCAGGTCTCATTTACAGAATTGCAAGTTGGTGAATATTTAGTGACCTTTAGCAGTGGGTGGAAAGCTGCTGTTGTGGGAAATGGCCACAAGGAGGCAGCGTTTCTCCATTCCCAAATCTGAGTACTAGGGCAGCAGAGCCTTTCTGGAAGTCGTGTTCCTAGGTTGTAAATTAGAATGGAATGTGCCAGGAGAAACCCCCATAAGTTTAGGTCTCATTACTTCTTGTTTTTGTTAATTTTTTTAATCGGGGTAAGGACTAGAATACTGTTTGTCCTAGGGGTACGCAATCTGGTTCATTTGTACATTATATATGTCTACTCTACAGATCCTCTTCCCATGTAAAATATTACAGAGTGTTCTGTAGACCTCCCTTGCTATATGGTCGGTCGTTTTGAAATATGTATATAATATGCATTTGGATATGTATAGTAACACTAATCTCATTTATCCATTCCCCCCACCTTTCCTTTTAGATGAGCGTAGTTGGTTTTCTAAGTCTGTGAGTGTCTTTCTCTGTGGAAATATGTTCATTTGTGTCAGTGATTAGATAACGCCTCTAAGGGATATCATAGGATATAGGTCTTTTGCTTTCCGACTTACCTCATGTTTTGTGATTATCTCCAGGCTCATCTCTGGTGCCTCAAAGAGCAGTGTTTCATTGTTTTCCATGGCTCATATTCCATTGTGTACATGGACTCCTTCTTCTTTATCCATTCACCTGTTGATGGACATTTTGGTTGCTTCCCATCTTGGCTATTTTGAATAAGGCTGCAGTGCAGCCTTTGCAGCCTGTGTCTTCTCGATCCTGGTCTTCTCAGGTGAGAGGCCCAGTGGTGTGCCTGCTGGATTGAATGGTACCTCAGTTTTTACTTTTCAACGCAGTTCCTTTCTGTACTCCTTACTGGCTGTTAACCACTTTACATCTCACCAGCACCTAGAGGTTACACAGTTCTCTACAACCCCATCAGCATTTATTGTTGGTAGACTTTTTGCTGACGGTCAGTCGACAGGTGTGAGTTGAAACCTTTTGGTTGATTAGATTGCATGAGTCTAATCATTCCTGAGGTTGAGCTTTTACCCATTTTCCTGTTTTTTTGTTTAAAGAGAGTGAGGAATACTTACCTCTGCATACTATCTTCTTGAAACATTCGCCTGTTTTGAATTTCTTTTGTCAATTCCTTACCTGAGCACAATTTTTGACGGCAGGTGTCCTTTACAGCCCTGAGTCCTTGTGAATTTTAAGTGACCAGTAGCTGTGGGTTTAAAGCTGCTCTTGCGGGAAACGGCCACAAGGGGGCAGCATTTCTCCTTTACCAAATCTGGTCACTAGGGCAACAGAGCCTTAATGGAAGTCGTGTTCTAGGTTGTAAATTACAATGGAATGTGCCGGGAAAAAGCCCTTTAAGTGTATGTGTCATTCCTTCTTGTTTGTATTTTGAACAAAATTTTTATTCTTTATCACAGCAAATTCGATTACAATGGTTTGTTTGGTCTAGGTGTGCAAGATGTGGTTCCTTCGCACATATACATATATCTATTCTTCTTTGGAATCCTTTCCCGTGTAGGTTATGACACAATGTTGAGTAGTCTTCTCTTGGTATTCTGTAGGTCTTTGGTGATTATATATTTCACGTGTGTTTGTATATCTCTGTTCACCTCAATATGGTAATGTACCCAATCCTCACACCTTTCCATTTGGTGAACCATAAGTTTTTGTACTGAATCTGTGATTGCCTTTCTCTGTGGAAATATCTTCGTTTGTATCAATTTTTAGGTAACACCTCTATGTGATATGATAGGATATGTGTCTTTCGCTTTCTCACTTACTCCAAGTTGCGTGATTACTTCTAGAGTCATCTATGGTGCTGCAAATGGCATTGCTTCATTTTATCACCAGCTCATAATCCATCTGTACATGTAGCAGTTCTTCTTTGTCCACCCATCTGTCGGTGGACTTTTTGGTGACTTCCATATCTTGGCTATTGTAATACTGGGCAATGCAGATTTGCCTGCCTCTTTCTTTCCAATTCTGTCTTCTTAGGTTATAGGTCCAGGAATAAGCCTCCGGATCATACGGTAGCTCAATGTTTACCTTATAACGGCACCTCCACTCTGCTCTCATGAGTGGCTCTTTCCAGGTTACATCCCACTTAAAGTGGAGGGTTTGCATTTCTCCACAGCACCTTCAGCATTTATTCTTTGTGGTTTTTTACTGATGGTTATTCTGACTGGTGTGAGCTGATACGTCTTTGTGGTTGAATTTGCATGTGTCTCATGATCCATTAAAACTGAGCTTTAAGGCAGGTCCTTCTCATTTTTCAGGCTGTGAGTACAGCTTAGTTCTTCAAAGTGTTTTCTTAAAGTATGTGTCATATTGTAAATTTGTTTCGCCATTACCTCCCTGAAGACATTTTGCGGTGACCATTAGCACAGGCTTAAACCTGCGTTTGCAGGTAACGGCCAGAGGGTGGCAGTCTTTCTACGTTCCCCATGCTGGTACTAGGGCAACAGACCTTCCTGCCAGTGGTGTTCCTCGGTTATAAATTAGAGTGGAATGTGCCTGAAGAAACCCACAGATGCTGATGTCTCCTTACTTATGTTTGCCTTTTAAATTTACCTTATATTTATTATTGGAGCAATATTACATTGTGTACATGGAACAGTTCTTCTTGGTGCGTTCCTCTGTTGATGGAGATTTTCATTGCTTCCAAATGTTGGCTATGGTCAATATGGCTGGAGTGCAGGATTGCCAGCCTGTGACGTTTTGATTCTCATTTTCTCAGGGGATAGGCCCAGCAGTGGGTATGACTGATTGACGGGTAGCTCAGTGTTTACCTTTTCAAGGCACTTCCATTGTGTTTTCATTAGTGGCTCTTACCACGTCCCCCTTAGGGCCGAGTGTACGCATTCCTCCACAGTCCCTTCAGCATTTATTTTTTGAAACGTTTTTGCTGATGGCCATTCTGACTGCTGTGAGCTGATAGGTTTTTGTAATTTGGGTTTGCATGTCTTTAAAGATTCCTAAAATATATCATTTTCCCACACCTTTTTCTTTTCTCTTTAAAGGAAAAGCTGTGAGTAAAACATAGCTCTTGAAATTGTCTTCTTGGAAGGTTGCCCTCTTTTGAAATTTTTGCTCCATTTTTGATCCCAGGATTTATTTGGAGGGCAGGTCTCATTTACAGAATTGCAAGTTGGTGAATATTTAGTGACCTTTAGCAGTGGGTGGAAAGCTGCTGTTGTGGGAAATGGCCACAAGGAGGCAGCGTTTCTCCATTCCCAAATCTGAGTACTAGGGCAGCAGAGCCTTTCTGGAAGTCGTGTTCCTAGGTTGTAAATTAGAATGGAATGTGCCAGGAGAAACCCCCATAAGTTTAGGTCTCATTACTTCTTGTTTTTGTTAATTTTTTTAATCGGGGTAAGGACTAGAATACTGTTTGTCCTAGGGGTACGCAATCTGGTTCATTTGTACATTATATATGTCTACTCTACAGATCCTCTTCCCATGTAAAATATTACAGAGTGTTCTGTAGACCTCCCTTGCTATATGGTCGGTCGTTTTGAAATATGTATATAATATGCATTTGGATATGTATAGTAACACTAATCTCATTTATCCATTCCCCCCACCTTTCCTTTTAGATGAGCGTAGTTGGTTTTCTAAGTCTGTGAGTGTCTTTCTCTGTGGAAATATGTTCATTTGTGTCAGTGATTAGATAACGCCTCTAAGGGATATCATAGGATATAGGTCTTTTGCTTTCCGACTTACCTCATGTTTTGTGATTATCTCCAGGCTCATCTCTGGTGCCTCAAAGAGCAGTGTTTCATTGTTTTCCATGGCTCATATTCCATTGTGTACATGGACTCCTTCTTCTTTATCCATTCACCTGTTGATGGACATTTTGGTCGCTTCCCATCTTGGCTATTTTGAATAAGGCTGCAGTGCAGCCTTTGCAGCCTGTGTCTTCTCGATCCTGGTCTTCTCAGGTGAGAGGCCCAGTGGTGTGCCTGCTGGATTGAATGGTACCTCAGTTTTTACTTTTCAACGCAGTTCCTTTCTGTACTCCTTACTGGCGGTTAACCACTTTACATCTCACCAGCACCTAGAGGTTACACAGTTCTCTACAACCCCATCAGCATTTATTGTTGGTAGACTTTTTGCTGACGGTCAGTCGACAGGTGTGAGTTGAAACCTTTTGGTTGATTAGATTGCATGAGTCTAATCATTCCTGAGGTTGAGCTTTTACCCATTTTCCTGTTTTTTTGTTTAAAGAGAGTGAGGAATACTTACCTCTGCATACTATCTTCTTGAAACATTCGCCTGTTTTGAGTTTCTTTTGTCCATTCCCTACCTGAGCACAATTTTTGACGGCAGGTGTCCTTTACAGCCCTGAGTCCTTGTGAATTTTAAGTGACCAGTAGCTGTGGGTTTAAAGCTGCTCTTGCGGGAAACGGCCACAAGGGGGCAGCATTTCTCCTTTACCAAATCTGGTCACTAGGGCAACAGAGCCTTAATGGAAGTCGTGTTCTAGGTTGTAAAGTACAATGGAATGTGCCGGGAAAAAGCCCTTTAAGTGTATGTGTCATTCCTTCTTGTTTGTATTTTGAACAAAATTTTTATTCTTTATCACAGCAAATTCGATTACAATGGTTTGTTTGGTCTAGGTGTGCAAGATGTGGTTCCTTCGCACATATACATATATCTATTCTTCTTTGGAATCCTTTCCCGTGTAGGTTATGACACAATGTTGAGTAGTCTTCTCTTGGTATTCTGTAGGTCTTTGGTGATTATATATTTCACGTGTGTTTGTATATCTCTGTTCACCTCAATATGGTAATGTACCCAATCCTCACACCTTTCCATTTGGTGAACCATAAGTTTTTGTACTGAATCTGTGATTGCCTTTCTCTGTGGAAATATCTTCGTTTGTATCAATTTTTAGGTAACACCTCTATGTGATATGATAGGATATGTGTCTTTCGCTTTCTCACTTACTCCAAGTTGCGTGATTACTTCTAGAGTCATCTATGGTGCTGCAAATGGCATTGCTTCATTTTATCACCAGCTCATAATCCATCTGTACATGTAGCAGTTCTTCTTTGTCCACCCATCTGTCGGTGGACTTTTTGGTGACTTCCATATCTTGGCTATTGTAATACTGGGCAATGCAGATTTGCCTGCCTCTTTCTTTCCAATTCTGTCTTCTTAGGTTATAGGTCCAGGAATAAGCCTCCGGATCATACGGTAGCTCAATGTTTACCTTATAACGGCACCTCCACTCTGCTCTCATGAGTGGCTCTTTCCAGGTTACATCCCACTTAAAGTGGAGGGTTTGCATTTCTCCACAGCACCTTCAGCATTTATTCTTTGTGGTTTTTTACTGATGGTTATTCTGACTGGTGTGAGCTGATACGTCTTTGTGGTTGAATTTGCATGTGTCTCATGATCCATTAAAACTGAGCTTTAAGGCAGGTCCTTCTCATTTTTCAGGCTGTGAGTACAGCTTAGTTCTTCAAAGTGTTTTCTTAAAGTATGTGTCATATTGTAAATTTGTTTCGCCATTACCTCCCTGAAGACATTTTGCGGTGACCATTAGCACAGGCTTAAACCTGCGTTTGCAGGTAACGGCCAGAGGGTGGCAGTCTTTCTACGTTCCCCATGCTGGTACTAGGGCAACAGACCTTCCGGCCAGTGGTGTTCCTCGGTTATAAATTAGAGTGGAATGTGCCTGAAGAAACCCACAGATGCTGATGTCTCCTTACTTATGTTTGCCTTTTAAATTTACCTTATATTTATTATTGGAGCAATATTACATTGTGTACATGGAACAGTTCTTCTTGGTGCGTTCCTCTGTTGATGGAGATTTTCATTGCTTCCAAATGTTGGCTATGGTCAATATGGCTGGAGTGCAGGATTGCCAGCCTGTGACGTTTTGATTCTCATTTTCTCAGGGGATAGGCCCAGCAGTGGGTATGACTGATTGACGGGTAGCTCAGTGTTTACCTTTTCAAGGCACTTCCATTGTGTTTTCATTAGTGGCTCTTACCACGTCCCCCTTAGGGCCGAGTGTACGCATTCCTCCACAGTCCCTTCAGCATTTATTTTTTGAAACGTTTTTGCTGATGGCCATTCTGACTGCTGTGAGCTGATAGGTTTTTGTAATTTGGGTTTGCATGTCTTTAAAGATTCCTAAAATATATCATTTTCCCACACCTTTTTCTTTTCTCTTTAAAGGAAAAGCTGTGAGTAAAACATAGCTCTTGAAATTGTCTTCTTGGAAGGTTGCCCTCTTTTGAAATTTTTGCTCCATTTTTGATCCCAGGATTTATTTGGAGGGCAGGTCTCATTTACAGAATTGCAAGTTGGTGAATATTTAGTGACCTTTAGCAGTGGGTGGAAAGCTGCTGTTGTGGGAAATGGCCACAAGGAGGCAGCGTTTCTCCATTCCCAAATCTGAGTACTAGGGCAGCAGAGCCTTTCTGGAAGTCGTGTTCCTAGGTTGTAAATTAGAATGGAATGTGCCAGGAGAAACCCCCATAAGTTTAGGTCTCATTACTTCTTGTTTTTGTTAATTTTTTTAATCGGGGTAAGGACTAGAATACTGTTTGTCCTAGGGGTACGCAATCTGGTTCATTTGTACATTATATATGTCTACTCTACAGATCCTCTTCCCATGTAAAATATTACAGAGTGTTCTGTAGACCTCCCTTGCTATATGGTCGGTCGTTTTGAAATATGTATATAATATGCATTTGGATATGTATAGTAACACTAATCTCATTTATCCATTCCCCCCACCTTTCCTTTTAGATGAGCGTAGTTGGTTTTCTAAGTCTGTGAGTGTCTTTCTCTGTGGAAATATGTTCATTTGTGTCAGTGATTAGATAACGCCTCTAAGGGATATCATAGGATATAGGTCTTTTGCTTTCCGACTTACCTCATGTTTTGTGATTATCTCCAGGCTCATCTCTGGTGCCTCAAAGAGCAGTGTTTCATTGTTTTCCATGGCTCATATTCCATTGTGTACATGGACTCCTTCTTCTTTATCCATTCACCTGTTGATGGACATTTTGGTCGCTTCCCATCTTGGCTATTTTGAATAAGGCTGCAGTGCAGCCTTTGCAGCCTGTGTCTTCTCGATCCTGGTCTTCTCAGGTGAGAGGCCCAGTGGTGTGCCTGCTGGATTGAATGGTACCTCAGTTTTTACTTTTCAACGCAGTTCCTTTCTGTACTCCTTACTGGCGGTTAACCACTTTACATCTCACCAGCACCTAGAGGTTACACAGTTCTCTACAACCCCATCAGCATTTATTGTTGGTAGACTTTTTGCTGACGGTCAGTCGACAGGTGTGAGTTGAAACCTTTTGGTTGATTAGATTGCATGAGTCTAATCATTCCTGAGGTTGAGCTTTTACCCATTTTCCTGTTTTTTTGTTTAAAGAGAGTGAGGAATACTTACCTCTGCATACTATCTTCTTGAAACATTCGCCTGTTTTGAGTTTCTTTTGTCCATTCCCTACCTGAGCACAATTTTTGACGGCAGGTGTCCTTTACAGCCCTGAGTCCTTGTGAATTTTAAGTGACCAGTAGCTGTGGGTTTAAAGCTGCTCTTGCGGGAAACGGCCACAAGGGGGCAGCATTTCTCCTTTACCAAATCTGGTCACTAGGGCAACAGAGCCTTAATGGAAGTCGTGTTCTAGGTTGTAAAGTACAATGGAATGTGCCGGGAAAAAGCCCTTTAAGTGTATGTGTCATTCCTTCTTGTTTGTATTTTGAACAAAATTTTTATTCTTTATCACAGCAAATTCGATTACAATGGTTTGTTTGGTCTAGGTGTGCAAGATGTGGTTCCTTCTCACATATACATATATCTATTCTTCTTTGGAATCCTTTCCCGTGTAGGTTATGACACAATGTTGAGTAGTCTTCTCTTGGTATTCTGTAGGTCTTTGGTGATTATATATTTCACGTGTGTTTGTATATCTCTGTTCACCTCAATATGGTAATGTACCCAATCCTCACACCTTTCCATTTGGTGAACCATAAGTTTTTGTACTGAATCTGTGATTGCCTTTCTCTGTGGAAATATCTTCGTTTGTATCAATTTTTAGGTAACACCTCTATGTGATATGATAGGATATGTGTCTTTCGCTTTCTCACTTACTCCAAGTTGCGTGATTACTTCTAGAGTCATCTATGGTGCTGCAAATGGCATTGCTTCATTTTATCGCCAGCTCATAATCCATCTGTACATGTAGCAGTTCTTCTTTGTCCACCCATCTGTCGGTGGACTTTTTGGTGACTTCCATATCTTGGCTATTGTAATACTGGGCAATGCAGATTTGCCTGCCTCTTTCTTTCCAATTCTGTCTTCTTAGGTTATAGGTCCAGGAATAAGCCTCCGGATCATACGGTAGCTCAATGTTTACCTTATAACGGCACCTCCACTCTGCTCTCATGAGTGGCTCTTTCCAGGTTACATCCCACTTAAAGTGGAGGGTTTGCATTTCTCCACAGCACCTTCAGCATTTATTCTTTGTGGTTTTTTACTGATGGTTATTCTGACTGGTGTGAGCTGATACGTCTTTGTGGTTGAATTTGCATGTGTCTCATGATCCATTAAAACTGAGCTTTAAGGCAGGTCCTTCTCATTTTTCAGGCTGTGAGTACAGCTTAGTTCTTCAAAGTGTTTTCTTAAAGTATGTGTCATATTGTAAATTTGTTTCGCCATTACCTCCCTGAAGACATTTTGCGGTGACCATTAGCACAGGCTTAAACCTGCGTTTGCAGGTAACGGCCAGAGGGTGGCAGTCTTTCTACGTTCCCCATGCTGGTACTAGGGCAACAGACCTTCCGGCCAGTGGTGTTCCTCGGTTATAAATTAGAGTGGAATGTGCCTGAAGAAACCCACAGATGCTGATGTCTCCTTACTTATGTTTGCCTTTTAAATTTACCTTATATTTATTATTGGAGCAATATTACATTGTGTACATGGAACAGTTCTTCTTGGTGCGTTCCTCTGTTGATGGAGATTTTCATTGCTTCCAAATGTTGGCTATGGTCAATATGGCTGGAGTGCAGGATTGCCAGCCTGTGACGTTTTGATTCTCATTTTCTCAGGGGATAGGCCCAGCAGTGGGTATGACTGATTGACGGGTAGCTCAGTGTTTACCTTTTCAAGGCACTTCCATTGTGTTTTCATTAGTGGCTCTTACCACGTCCCCCTTAGGGCCGAGTGTACGCATTCCTCCACAGTCCCTTCAGCATTTATTTTTTGAAACGTTTTTGCTGATGGCCATTCTGACTGCTGTGAGCTGATAGGTTTTTGTAATTTGGGTTTGCATGTCTTTAAAGATTCCTAAAATATATCATTTTCCCACACCTTTTTCTTTTCTCTTTAAAGGAAAAGCTGTGAGTAAAACATAGCTCTTGAAATTGTCTTCTTGGAAGGTTGCCCTCTTTTGAAATTTTTGCTCCATTTTTGATCCCAGGATTTATTTGGAGGGCAGGTGTCATTTACAGAATTGCAAGTTGGTGAATATTTAGTGACCTTTAGCAGTGCGTTGAAAGCTGCTGTTGTGGGAAATGGCCACAAGGAGGCAGCGTTTCTCCATTCCCAAATCTGAGTACTAGGGCAGCAGAGCCTTTCTGGAAGTCGTGTTCCTAGGTTGTAAATTAGAATGGAATGTGCCAGGAGAAACCCCCATAAGTTTAGGTCTCATTACTTCTTGTTTTTGTTAATTTTTTTAATCGGGGTAAGGACTAGAATACTGTTTGTCCTAGGGGTACGCAATCTGGTTCATTTGTACATTATATATGTCTACTCTACAGATCCTCTTCCCATGTAAAATATTACAGAGTGTTCTGTAGACCTCCCTTGCTATATGGTCGGTCGTTTTGAAATATGTATATAATATGCATTTGGATATGTATAGTAACACTAATCTCATTTATCCATTCCCCCCACCTTTCCTTTTAGATGAGCGTAGTTGGTTTTCTAAGTCTGTGAGTGTCTTTCTCTGTGGAAATATGTTCATTTGTGTCAGTGATTAGATAACGCCTCTAAGGGATATCATAGGATATAGGTCTTTTGCTTTCCGACTTACCTCATGTTTTGTGATTATCTCCAGGCTCATCTCTGGTGCCTCAAAGAGCAGTGTTTCATTGTTTTCCATGGCTCATATTCCATTGTGTACATGGACTCCTTCTTCTTTATCCATTCACCTGTTGATGGACATTTTGGTCGCTTCCCATCTTGGCTATTTTGAATAAGGCTGCAGTGCAGCCTTTGCAGCCTGTGTCTTCTCGATCCTGGTCTTCTCAGGTGAGAGGCCCAGTGGTGTGCCTGCTGGATTGAATGGTACCTCAGTTTTCACTTTTCAACGCAGTTCCTTTCTGTACTCCTTACTGGCGGTTAACCACTTTACATCTCACCAGCACCTAGAGGTTACACAGTTCTCTACAACCCCATCAGCATTTATTGTTGGTAGACTTTTTGCTGACGGTCAGTCGACAGGTGTGAGTTGAAACCTTTTGGTTGATTAGATTGCATGAGTCTAATCATTCCTGAGGTTGAGCTTTTACCCATTTTCCTGTTTTTTTGTTTAAAGAGAGTGAGGAATACTTACCTCTGCATACTATCTTCTTGAAACATTCGCCTGTTTTGAGTTTCTTTTGTCCATTCCCTACCTGAGCACAATTTTTGACGGCAGGTGTCCTTTACAGCCCTGAGTCCTTGTGAATTTTAAGTGACCAGTAGCTGTGGGTTTAAAGCTGCTCTTGCGGGAAACGGCCACAAGGGGGCAGCATTTCTCCTTTACCAAATCTGGTCACTAGGGCAACAGAGCCTTAATGGAAGTCGTGTTCTAGGTTGTAAATTACAATGGAATGTGCCGGGAAAAAGCCCTTTAAGTGTATGTGTCATTCCTTCTTGTTTGTATTTTGAACAAAATTTTTATTCTTTATCACAGCAAATTCGATTACAATGGTTTGCTTGGTCTAGGTGTGCAAGATGTGGTTCCTTCGCACATATACATATATCTATTCTTCTTTGGAATCCTTTCCCGTGTAGGTTATGACACAATGTTGAGTAGTCTTCTCTTGGTATTCTGTAGGTCTTTGGTGATTATATATTTCACGTGTGTTTGTATATCTCTGTTCACCTCAATATGGTAATGTACCCAATCCCCACACCTTTCCATTTGGTGAACCATAAGTTTTTGTACTGAATCTGTGATTGCCTTTCTCTGTGGAAATATCTTCGTTTGTATCAATTTTTAGGTAACACCTCTATGTGATATGATAGGATATGTGTCTTTCGCTTTCTCACTTACTCCAAGTTGCGTGATTACTTCTAGACTCATCTATGGTGCTGCAAATGGCATTGCTTCATTTTATCGCCAGCTCATAATCCATCTGTACATGTAGCAGTTCTTCTTTGTCCACCCATCTGTCGGTGGACTTTTTGGTGACTTCCATATCTTGGCTCTTGTAATACTGGGCAATGCAGATTTGCCTGCCTCTTTCTTTCCAATTCTGTCTTCTTAGGTTATAGGTCCAGGAATAAGCCTCCGGATCATACGGTAGCTCAATGTTTACCTTATAACGGCACCTCCACTCTGCTCTCATGAGTGGCTCTCTCCAGGTTACATCCTACTTAAAGTGGAGGGTTTGCATTTCTCCACAGCACCTTCAGCATTTATTCTTTGTGGTTTTTTACTGATGGTTATTCTGACTGGTGTGAGCTGATACGTCTTTGTGGTTGAATTTGCATGTGTCTCATGATCCATTAAAACTGAGCTTTAAGGCAGGTCCTTCTCATTTTTCAGGCTGTGAGTACAGCTTAGTTCTTCAAAGTGTTTTCTTAAAGTATGTGTCATATTGTAAATTTGTTTCGCCATTACCTCCCTGAAGACATTTTGCGGTGACCATTAGCACAGGCTTAAACCTGCGTTTGCAGGTAACGGCCAGAGGGTGGCAGTCTTTCTACGTTCCCCATGCTGGTACTAGGGCAACAGACCTTCCGGCCAGTGGTGTTCCTCGGTTATAAATTAGAGTGGAATGTGCCTGAAGAAACCCACAGATGCTGATGTCTCCTTACTTATGTTTGCCTTTTAAATTTACCTTATATTTATTATTGGAGCAATATTACATTGTGTACATGGAACAGTTCTTCTTGGTGCGTTCCTCTGTTGATGGAGATTTTCATTGCTTCCAAATGTTGGCTATGGTCAATATGGCTGGAGTGCAGGATTGCCAGCCTGTGACGTTTTGATTCTCATTTTCTCAGGGGATAGGCCCAGCAGTGGGTATGACTGATTGACGGGTAGCTCAGTGTTTACCTTTTCAAGGCACTTCCATTGTGTTTTCATTAGTGGCTCTTACCACGTCCCCCTTAGGGCCGAGTGTACGCATTCCTCCACAGTCCCTTCAGCACTTATTTTTTGAAACGTTTTTGCTGATGGCCATTCTGACTGCTGTGAGCTGATAGGTTTTTGTAATTTGGGTTTGCATGTCTTTAAAGATTCCTAAAATATATCATTTTCCCACACCTTTTTCTTTTCTCTTTAAAGGAAAAGCTGTGAGTAAAACATAGCTCTTGAAATTGTCTTCTTGGAAGGTTGCCCTCTTTTGAAATTTTTGCTCCATTTTTGAGCCCAGGATTTATTTGGAGGGCAGGTCTCATTTACAGAATTGCAAGTTGGTGAATATTTAGTGACCTTTAGCAGTGGGTTGAAAGCTGCTGTTGTGGGAAATGGCCACAAGGAGGCAGCATTTCTCCATTCCCAAATCTGAGTACTAGGGCAGCAGAGCCTTTCTGGAAGTCGTGTTCCTAGGTTGTAAATTAGAATGGAATGTGCCAGGAGAAACCCCCATAAGTTTAGGTCTCATTACTTCTTGTTTTTGTTAATTTTTTTAATCGGGGTAAGGACTAGAATACTGTTTGTCCTAGGGGTACGCAATCTGGTTCATTTGTACATTATATATGTCTACTCTACAGATCCTCTTCCCATGTAAAATATTACAGAGTGTTCTGTAGACCTCCCTTGCTATATGGTCGGTCGTTTTGAAATATGTATATAATATGCATTTGGATATGTATAGTAACACTAATCTCATTTATCCATTCCCCCCACCTTTCCTTTTAGATGAGCGTAGTTGGTTTTCTAAGTCTGTGAGTGTCTTTCTCTGTGGAAATATGTTCATTTGTGTCAGTGATTAGATAACGCCTCTAAGGGATATCATAGGATATAGGTCTTTTGCTTTCCGACTTACCTCATGTTTTGTGATTATCTCCAGGCTCATCTCTGGTGCCTCAAAGAGCAGTGTTTCATTGTTTTCCATGGCTCATATTCCATTGTGTACATGGACTCCTTCTTCTTTATCCATTCACCTGTTGATGGACATTTTGGTCGCTTCCCATCTTGGCTATTTTGAATAAGGCTGCAGTGCAGCCTTTGCAGCCTGTGTCTTCTCGATCCTGGTCTTCTCAGGTGAGAGGCCCAGTGGTGTGCCTGCTGGATTGAATGGTACCTCAGTTTTCACTTTTCAACGCAGTTCCTTTCTGTACTCCTTACTGGCGGTTAACCACTTTACATCTCACCAGCACCTAGAGGTTACACAGTTCTCTACAACCCCATCAGCATTTATTGTTGGTAGACTTTTTGCTGACGGTCAGTCGACAGGTGTGAGTTGAAACCTTTTGGTTGATTAGATTGCATGAGTCTAATCATTCCTGAGGTTGAGCTTTTACCCATTTTCCTGTTTTTTTGTTTAAAGAGAGTGAGGAATACTTACCTCTGCATACTATCTTCTTGAAACATTCGCCTGTTTTGAGTTTCTTTTGTCCATTCCCTACCTGAGCACAATTTTTGACGGCAGGTGTCCTTTACAGCCCTGAGTCCTTGTGAATTTTAAGTGACCAGTAGCTGTGGGTTTAAAGCTGCTCTTGCGGGAAACGGCCACAAGGGGGCAGCATTTCTCCTTTACCAAATCTGGTCACTAGGGCAACAGAGCCTTAATGGAAGTCGTGTTCTAGGTTGTAAATTACAATGGAATGTGCCGGGAAAAAGCCCTTTAAGTGTATGTGTCATTCCTTCTTGTTTGTATTTTGAACAAAATTTTTATTCTTTATCACAGCAAATTCGATTACAATGGTTTGCTTGGTCTAGGTGTGCAAGATGTGGTTCCTTCGCACATATACATATATCTATTCTTCTTTGGAATCCTTTCCCGTGTAGGTTATGACACAATGTTGAGTAGTCTTCTCTTGGTATTCTGTAGGTCTTTGGTGATTATATATTTCACGTGTGTTTGTATATCTCTGTTCACCTCAATATGGTAATGTACCCAATCCCCACACCTTTCCATTTGGTGAACCATAAGTTTTTGTACTGAATCTGTGATTGCCTTTCTCTGTGGAAATATCTTCGTTTGTATCAATTTTTAGGTAACACCTCTATGTGATATGATAGGATATGTGTCTTTCGCTTTCTCACTTACTCCAAGTTGCGTGATTACTTCTAGACTCATCTATGGTGCTGCAAATGGCATTGCTTCATTTTATCGCCAGCTCATAATCCATCTGTACATGTAGCAGTTCTTCTTTGTCCACCCATCTGTCGGTGGACTTTTTGGTGACTTCCATATCTTGGCTCTTGTAATACTGGGCAATGCAGATTTGCCTGCCTCTTTCTTTCCAATTCTGTCTTCTTAGGTTATAGGTCCAGGAATAAGCCTCCGGATCATACGGTAGCTCAATGTTTACCTTATAACGGCACCTCCACTCTGCTCTCATGAGTGGCTCTCTCCAGGTTACATCCTACTTAAAGTGGAGGGTTTGCATTTCTCCACAGCACCTTCAGCATTTATTCTTTGTGGTTTTTTACTGATGGTTATTCTGACTGGTGTGAGCTGATACGTCTTTGTGGTTGAATTTGCATGTGTCTCATGATCCATTAAAACTGAGCTTTAAGGCAGGTCCTTCTCATTTTTCAGGCTGTGAGTACAGCTTAGTTCTTCAAAGTGTTTTCTTAAAGTATGTGTCATATTGTAAATTTGTTTCGCCATTACCTCCCTGAAGACATTTTGCGGTGACCATTAGCACAGGCTTAAACCTGCGTTTGCAGGTAACGGCCAGAGGGTGGCAGTCTTTCTACGTTCCCCATGCTGGTACTAGGGCAACAGACCTTCCGGCCAGTGGTGTTCCTCGGTTATAAATTAGAGTGGAATGTGCCTGAAGAAACCCACAGATGCTGATGTCTCCTTACTTATGTTTGCCTTTTAAATTTTCCTTATATTTATTATTGGAGCAATATTACATTGTGTACATGGAACAGTTCTTCTTGGTGCGTTCCTCTGTTGATGGAGATTTTCATTGCTTCCAAATGTTGGCTATGGTCAATATGGCTGGAGTGCAGGATTGCCAGCCTGTGACGTTTTGATTCTCATTTTCTCAGGTGATAGGCCCAGCAGTGGGTATGACTGATTGACGGGTAGCTCAGTGTTTACCTTTTCAAGGCACTTCCATTGTGTTTTCATTAGTGGCTCTTACCACGTCCCCCTTAGGGCCGAGTGTACGCATTCCTCCACAGTCCCTTCAGCACTTATTTTTTGAAACGTTTTTGCTGATGGCCATTCTGACTGCTGTGAGCTGATAGGTTTTTGTAATTTGGGTTTGCATGTCTTTAAAGATTCCTAAAATATATCATTTTCCCACACCTTTTTCTTTTCTCTTTAAAGGAAAAGCTGTGAGTAAAACATAGCTCTTGAAATTGTCTTCTTGGAAGGTTGCCCTCTTTTGAAATTTTTGCTCCATTTTTGAGCCCAGGATTTATTTGGAGGGCAGGTCTCATTTACAGAATTGCAAGTTGGTGAATATTTAGTGACCTTTAGCAGTGGGTGGAAAGCTGCTGTTGTGGGAAATGGCCACAAGGAGGCAGCGTTTCTCCATTCCCAAATCTGAGTACTAGGGCAGCAGAGCCTTTCTGGAAGTCGTGTTCCTAGGTTGTAAATTAGAATGGAATGTGCCAGGAGAAACCCCCATAAGTTTAGGTCTCATTACTTCTTGTTTTTGTTAATTTTTTTAATCGGGGTAAGGACTAGAATACTGTTTGTCCTAGGGGTACGCAATCTGGTTCATTTGTACATTATATATGTCTACTCTACAGATCCTCTTCCCATGTAAAATATTACAGAGTGTTCTGTAGACCTCCCTTGCTATATGGTCGGTCGTTTTGAAATATGTATATAATATGCATTTGGATATGTATAGTAACACTAATCTCATTTATCCATTCCCCCCACCTTTCCTTTTAGATGAGCGTAGTTGGTTTTCTAAGTCTGTGAGTGTCTTTCTCTGTGGAAATATGTTCATTTGTGTCAGTGATTAGATAACGCCTCTAAGGGATATCATTGGATATAGGTCTTTTGCTTTCCGACTTACCTCATGTTTTGTGATTATCTCCAGGCTCATCTCTGGTGCCTCAAAGAGCAGTGTTTCATTGTTTTCCATGGCTCATATTCCATTGTGTACATGGACTCCTTCTTCTTTATCCATTCACCTGTTGATGGACATTTTGGTCGCTTCCCATCTTGGCTATTTTGAATAAGGCTGCAGTGCAGCCTTTGCAGCCTGTGTCTTCTCGATCCTGGTCTTCTCAGGTGAGAGGCCCAGTGGTGTGCCTGCTGGATTGAATGGTACCTCAGTTTTTACTTTTCAACGCAGTTCCTTTCTGTACTCCTTACTGGCTGTTAACCACTTTACATCTCACCAGCACCTAGAGGTTACACAGTTCTCTACAACCCCATCAGCATTTATTGTTGGTAGACTTTTTGCTGACGGTCAGTCGACAGGTGTGAGTTGAAACCTTTTGGTTGATTAGATTGCATGAGTCTAATCATTCCTGAGGTTGAGCTTTTACCCATTTTCCTGTTTTTTTGTTTAAAGAGAGTGAGGAATACTTACCTCTGCATACTATCTTCTTGAAACATTCGCCTGTTTTGAATTTCTTTTGTCAATTCCTTACCTGAGCACAATTTTTGACGGCAGGTGTCCTTTACAGCCCTGAGTCCTTGTGAATTTTAAGTGACCAGTAGCTGTGGGTTTAAAGCTGCTCTTGCGGGAAACGGCCACAAGGGGGCAGCATTTCTCCTTTACCAAATCTGGTCACTAGGGCAACAGAGCCTTAATGGAAGTCGTGTTCTAGGTTGTAAAGTACAATGGAATGTGCCGGGAAAAAGCCCTTTAAGTGTATGTGTCATTCCTTCTTGTTTGTATTTTGAACAAAATTTTTATTCTTTATCACAGCAAATTCGATTACAATGGTTTGTTTGGTCTAGGTGTGCAAGATGTGGTTCCTTCGCACATATACATATATCTATTCTTCTTTGGAATCCTTTCCCGTGTAGGTTATGACACAATGTTGAGTAGTCTTCTCTTGGTATTCTGTAGGTCTTTGGTGATTATATATTTCACGTGTGTTTGTATATCTCTGTTCACCTCAATATGGTAATGTACCCAATCCTCACACCTTTCCATTTGGTGAACCATAAGTTTTTGTACTGAATCTGTGATTGCCTTTCTCTGTGGAAATATCTTCGTTTGTATCAATTTTTAGGTAACACCTCTATGTGATATGATAGGATATGTGTCTTTCGCTTTCTCACTTACTCCAAGTTGCGTGATTACTTCTAGAGTCATCTATGGTGCTGCAAATGGCATTGCTTCATTTTATCACCAGCTCATAATCCATCTGTACATGTAGCAGTTCTTCTTTGTCCACCCATCTGTCGGTGGACTTTTTGGTGACTTCCATATCTTGGCTATTGTAATACTGGGCAATGCAGATTTGCCTGCCTCTTTCTTTCCAATTCTGTCTTCTTAGGTTATAGGTCCAGGAATAAGCCTCCGGATCATACGGTAGCTCAATGTTTACCTTATAACGGCACCTCCACTCTGCTCTCATGAGTGGCTCTTTCCAGGTTACATCCCACTTAAAGTGGAGGGTTTGCATTTCTCCACAGCACCTTCAGCATTTATTCTTTGTGGTTTTTTACTGATGGTTATTCTGACTGGTGTGAGCTGATACGTCTTTGTGGTTGAATTTGCATGTGTCTCATGATCCATTAAAACTGAGCTTTAAGGCAGGTCCTTCTCATTTTTCAGGCTGTGAGTACAGCTTAGTTCTTCAAAGTGTTTTCTTAAAGTATGTGTCATATTGTAAATTTGTTTCGCCATTACCTCCCTGAAGACATTTTGCGGTGACCATTAGCACAGGCTTAAACCTGCGTTTGCAGGTAACGGCCAGAGGGTGGCAGTCTTTCTACGTTCCCCATGCTGGTACTAGGGCAACAGACCTTCCGGCCAGTGGTGTTCCTCGGTTATAAATTAGAGTGGAATGTGCCTGAAGAAACCCACAGATGCTGATGTCTCCTTACTTATGTTTGCCTTTTAAATTTACCTTATATTTATTATTGGAGCAATATTACATTGTGTACATGGAACAGTTCTTCTTGGTGCGTTCCTCTGTTGATGGAGATTTTCATTGCTTCCAAATGTTGGCTATGGTCAATATGGCTGGAGTGCAGGATTGCCAGCCTGTGACGTTTTGATTCTCATTTTCTCAGGGGATAGGCCCAGCAGTGGGTATGACTGATTGACGGGTAGCTCAGTGTTTACCTTTTCAAGGCACTTCCATTGTGTTTTCATTAGTGGCTCTTACCACGTCCCCCTTAGGGCCGAGTGTACGCATTCCTCCACAGTCCCTTCAGCATTTATTTTTTGAAACGTTTTTGCTGATGGCCATTCTGACTGCTGTGAGCTGATAGGTTTTTGTAATTTGGGTTTGCATGTCTTTAAAGATTCCTAAAATATATCATTGTCCCACACCTTTTTCTTTTCTCTTTAAAGGAAAAGCTGTGAGTAAAACATAGCTCTTGAAATTGTCTTCTTGGAAGGTTGCCCTCTTTTGAAATTTTTGCTCCATTTTTGAGCCCAGGATTTATTTGGAGGGCAGGTGTCATTTACAGAATTGCAAGTTGGTGAATATTTAGTGACCTTTAGCAGTGGGTTGAAAGCTGCTGTTGTGGGAAATGGCCACAAGGAGGCAGCGTTTCTCCATTCCCAAATCTGAGTACTAGGGCAGCAGAGCCTTTCTGGAAGTCGTGTTCCTAGGTTGTAAATTAGAATGGAATGTGCCAGGAGAAACCCCCATAAGTTTAGGTCTCATTACTTCTTGTTTTTGTTAATTTTTTTAATCGGGGTAAGGACTAGAATACTGTTTGTCCTAGGGGTACGCAATCTGGTTCATTTGTACATTATATATGTCTACTCTACAGATCCTCTTCCCATGTAAAATATTACAGAGTGTTCTGTAGACCTCCCTTGCTATATGGTCGGTCGTTTTGAAATATGTATATAATATGCATTTGGATATGTATAGTAACACTAATCTCATTTATCCATTCCCCCCACCTTTCCTTTTAGATGAGCGTAGTTGGTTTTCTAAGTCTGTGAGTGTCTTTCTCTGTGGAAATATGTTCATTTGTGTCAGTGATTAGATAACGCCTCTAAGGGATATCATAGGATATAGGTCTTTTGCTTTCCGACTTACCTCATGTTTTGTGATTATCTCCAGGCTCATCTCTGGTGCCTCAAAGAGCAGTGTTTCATTGTTTTCCATGGCTCATATTCCATTGTGTACATGGACTCCTTCTTCTTTATCCATTCACCTGTTGATGGACATTTTGGTCGCTTCCCATCTTGGCTATTTTGAATAAGGCTGCAGTGCAGCCTTTGCAGCCTGTGTCTTCTCGATCCTGGTCTTCTCAGGTGAGAGGCCCAGTGGTGTGCCTGCTGGATTGAATGGTACCTCAGTTTTTACTTTTCAACGCAGTTCCTTTCTGTACTCCTTACTGGCTGTTAACCACTTTACATCTCACCAGCACCTAGAGGTTACACAGTTCTCTACAACCCCATCAGCATTTATTGTTGGTAGACTTTTTGCTGACGGTCAGTCGACAGGTGTGAGTTGAAACCTTTTGGTTGATTAGATTGCATGAGTCTAATCATTCCTGAGGTTGAGCTTTTACCCATTTTCCTGTTTTTTTGTTTAAAGAGAGTGAGGAATACTTACCTCTGCATACTATCTTCTTGAAACATTCGCCTGTTTTGAATTTCTTTTGTCAATTCCTTACCTGAGCACAATTTTTGACGGCAGGTGTCCTTTACAGCCCTGAGTCCTTGTGAATTTTAAGTGACCAGTAGCTGTGGGTTTAAAGCTGCTCTTGCGGAAAACGGCCACAAGGGGGCAGCATTTCTCCTTTACCAAATCTGGTCACTAGGGCAACAGAGCCTTAATGGAAGTCGTGTTCTAGGTTGTAAAGTACAATGGAATGTGCCGGGAAAAAGCCCTTTAAGTGTATGTGTCATTCCTTCTTGTTTGTATTTTGAACAAAATTTTTATTCTTTATCACAGCAAATTCGATTACAATGGTTTGTTTGGTCTAGGTGTGCAAGATGTGGTTCCTTCGCACATATACATATATCTATTCTTCTTTGGAATCCTTTCCCGTGTAGGTTATGACACAATGTTGAGTAGTCTTCTCTTGGTATTCTGTAGGTCTTTGGTGATTATATATTTCACGTGTGTTTGTATATCTCTGTTCACCTCAATATGGTAATGTACCCAATCCTCACACCTTTCCATTTGGTGAACCATAAGTTTTTGTACTGAATCTGTGATTGCCTTTCTCTGTGGAAATATCTTCGTTTGTATCAATTTTTAGGTAACACCTCTATGTGATATGATAGGATATGTGTCTTTCGCTTTCTCACTTACTCCAAGTTGCGTGATTACTTCTAGAGTCATCTATGGTGCTGCAAATGGCATTGCTTCATTTTATCACCAGCTCATAATCCATCTGTACATGTAGCAGTTCTTCTTTGTCCACCCATCTGTCGGTGGACTTTTTGGTGACTTCCATATCTTGGCTATTGTAATACTGGGCAATGCAGATTTGCCTGCCTCTTTCTTTCCAATTCTGTCTTCTTAGGTTATAGGTCCAGGAATAAGCCTCCGGATCATACGGTAGCTCAATGTTTACCTTATAACGGCACCTCCACTCTGCTCTCATGAGTGGCTCTTTCCAGGTTACATCCCACTTAAAGTGGAGGGTTTGCATTTCTCCACAGCACCTTCAGCATTTATTCTTTGTGGTTTTTTACTGATGGTTATTCTGACTGGTGTGAGCTGATACGTCTTTGTGGTTGAATTTGCATGTGTCTCATGATCCATTAAAACTGAGCTTTAAGGCAGGTCCTTCTCATTTTTCAGGCTGTGAGTACAGCTTAGTTCTTCAAAGTGTTTTCTTAAAGTATGTGTCATATTGTAAATTTGTTTCGCCATTACCTCCCTGAAGACATTTTGCGGTGACCATTAGCACAGGCTTAAACCTGCGTTTGCAGGTAACGGCCAGAGGGTGGCAGTCTTTCTACGTTCCCCATGCTGGTACTAGGGCAACAGACCTTCCGGCCAGTGGTGTTCCTCGGTTATAAATTAGAGTGGAATGTGCCTGAAGAAACCCACAGATGCTGATGTCTCCTTACTTATGTTTGCCTTTTAAATTTACCTTATATTTATTATTGGAGCAATATTACATTGTGTACATGGAACAGTTCTTCTTGGTGCGTTCCTCTGTTGATGGAGATTTTCATTGCTTCCAAATGTTGGCTATGGTCAATATGGCTGGAGTGCAGGATTGCCAGCCTGTGACGTTTTGATTCTCATTTTCTCAGGGGATAGGCCCAGCAGTGGGTATGACTGATTGACGGGTAGCTCAGTGTTTACCTTTTCAAGGCACTTCCATTGTGTTTTCATTAGTGGCTCTTACCACGTCCCCCTTAGGGCCGAGTGTACGCATTCCTCCACAGTCCCTTCAGCATTTATTTTTTGAAACGTTTTTGCTGATGGCCATTCTGACTGCTGTGAGCTGATAGGTTTTTGTAATTTGGGTTTGCATGTCTTTAAAGATTCCTAAAATATATCATTGTCCCACACCTTTTTCTTTTCTCTTTAAAGGAAAAGCTGTGAGTAAAACATAGCTCTTGAAATTGTCTTCTTGGAAGGTTGCCCTCTTTTGAAATTTTTGCTCCATTTTTGATCCCAGGATTTATTTGGAGGGCAGGTGTCATTTACAGAATTGCAAGTTGGTGAATATTTAGTGACCTTTAGCAGTGGGTTGAAAGCTGCTGTTGTGGGAAATGGCCACAAGGAGGCAGCGTTTCTCCATTCCCAAATCTGAGTACTAGGGCAGCAGAGCCTTTCTGGAAGTCGTGTTCCTAGGTTGTAAATTAGAATGGAATGTGCCAGGAGAAACCCCCATAAGTTTAGGTCTCATTACTTCTTGTTTTTGTTAATTTTTTTAATCGGGGTAAGGACTAGAATACTGTTTGTCCTAGGGGTACGCAATCTGGTTCATTTGTACATTATATATGTCTACTCTACAGATCCTCTTCCCATGTAAAATATTACAGAGTGTTCTGTAGACCTCCCTTGCTATATGGTCGGTCGTTTTGAAATATGTATATAATATGCATTTGGATATGTATAGTAACACTAATCTCATTTATCCATTCCCCCCACCTTTCCTTTTAGATGAGCGTAGTTGGTTTTCTAAGTCTGTGAGTGTCTTTCTCTGTGGAAATATGTTCATTTGTGTCAGTGATTAGATAACGCCTCTAAGGGATATCATAGGATATAGGTCTTTTGCTTTCCGACTTACCTCATGTTTTGTGATTATCTCCAGGCTCATCTCTGGTGCCTCAAAGAGCAGTGTTTCATTGTTTTCCATGGCTCATATTCCATTGTGTACATGGACTCCTTCTTCTTTATCCATTCACCTGTTGATGGACATTTTGGTCGCTTCCCATCTTGGCTATTTTGAATAAGGCTGCAGTGCAGCCTTTGCAGCCTGTGTCTTCTCGATCCTGGTCTTCTCAGGTGAGAGGCCCAGTGGTGTGCCTGCTGGATTGAATGGTACCTCAGTTTTTACTTTTCAACGCAGTTCCTTTCTGTACTCCTTACTGGCTGTTAACCACTTTACATCTCACCAGCACCTAGAGGTTACACAGTTCTCTACAACCCCATCAGCATTTATTGTTGGTAGACTTTTTGCTGACGGTCAGTCGACAGGTGTGAGTTGAAACCTTTTGGTTGATTAGATTGCATGAGTCTAATCATTCCTGAGGTTGAGCTTTTACCCATTTTCCTGTTTTTTTGTTTAAAGAGAGTGAGGAATACTTACCTCTGCATACTATCTTCTTGAAACATTCGCCTGTTTTGAATTTCTTTTGTCAATTCCTTACCTGAGCACAATTTTTGACGGCAGGTGTCCTTTACAGCCCTGAGTCCTTGTGAATTTTAAGTGACCAGTAGCTGTGGGTTTAAAGCTGCTCTTGCGGAAAACGGCCACAAGGGGGCAGCATTTCTCCTTTACCAAATCTGGTCACTAGGGCAACAGAGCCTTAATGGAAGTCGTGTTCTAGGTTGTAAAGTACAATGGAATGTGCCGGGAAAAAGCCCTTTAAGTGTATGTGTCATTCCTTCTTGTTTGTATTTTGAACAAAATTTTTATTCTTTATCACAGCAAATTCGATTACAATGGTTTGTTTGGTCTAGGTGTGCAAGATGTGGTTCCTTCGCACATATACATATATCTATTCTTCTTTGGAATCCTTTCCCGTGTAGGTTATGACACAATGTTGAGTAGTCTTCTCTTGGTATTCTGTAGGTCTTTGGTGATTATATATTTCACGTGTGTTTGTATATCTCTGTTCACCTCAATATGGTAATGTACCCAATCCTCACACCTTTCCATTTGGTGAACCATAAGTTTTTGTACTGAATCTGTGATTGCCTTTCTCTGTGGAAATATCTTCGTTTGTATCAATTTTTAGGTAACACCTCTATGTGATATGATAGGATATGTGTCTTTCGCTTTCTCACTTACTCCAAGTTGCGTGATTACTTCTAGAGTCATCTATGGTGCTGCAAATGGCATTGCTTCATTTTATCACCAGCTCATAATCCATCTGTACATGTAGCAGTTCTTCTTTGTCCACCCATCTGTCGGTGGACTTTTTGGTGACTTCCATATCTTGGCTATTGTAATACTGGGCAATGCAGATTTGCCTGCCTCTTTCTTTCCAATTCTGTCTTCTTAGGTTATAGGTCCAGGAATAAGCCTCCGGATCATACGGTAGCTCAATGTTTACCTTATAACGGCACCTCCACTCTGCTCTCATGAGTGGCTCTTTCCAGGTTACATCCCACTTAAAGTGGAGGGTTTGCATTTCTCCACAGCACCTTCAGCATTTATTCTTTGTGGTTTTTTACTGATGGTTATTCTGACTGGTGTGAGCTGATACGTCTTTGTGGTTGAATTTGCATGTGTCTCATGATCCATTAAAACTGAGCTTTAAGGCAGGTCCTTCTCATTTTTCAGGCTGTGAGTACAGCTTAGTTCTTCAAAGTGTTTTCTTAAAGTATGTGTCATATTGTAAATTTGTTTCGCCATTACCTCCCTGAAGACATTTTGCGGTGACCATTAGCACAGGCTTAAACCTGCGTTTGCAGGTAACGGCCAGAGGGTGGCAGTCTTTCTACGTTCCCCATGCTGGTACTAGGGCAACAGACCTTCCGGCCAGTGGTGTTCCTCGGTTATAAATTAGAGTGGAATGTGCCTGAAGAAACCCACAGATGCTGATGTCTCCTTACTTATGTTTGCCTTTTAAATTTACCTTATATTTATTATTGGAGCAATATTACATTGTGTACATGGAACAGTTCTTCTTGGTGCGTTCCTCTGTTGATGGAGATTTTCATTGCTTCCAAATGTTGGCTATGGTCAATATGGCTGGAGTGCAGGATTGCCAGCCTGTGACGTTTTGATTCTCATTTTCTCAGGGGATAGGCCCAGCAGTGGGTATGACTGATTGACGGGTAGCTCAGTGTTTACCTTTTCAAGGCACTTCCATTGTGTTTTCATTAGTGGCTCTTACCACGTCCCCCTTAGGGCCGAGTGTACGCATTCCTCCACAGTCCCTTCAGCATTTATTTTTTGAAACGTTTTTGCTGATGGCCATTCTGACTGCTGTGAGCTGATAGGTTTTTGTAATTTGGGTTTGCATGTCTTTAAAGATTCCTAAAATATATCATTGTCCCACACCTTTTTCTTTTCTCTTTAAAGGAAAAGCTGTGAGTAAAACATAGCTCTTGAAATTGTCTTCTTGGAAGGTTGCCCTCTTTTGAAATTTTTGCTCCATTTTTGATCCCAGGATTTATTTGGAGGGCAGGTGTCATTTACAGAATTGCAAGTTGGTGAATATTTAGTGACCTTTAGCAGTGGGTTGAAAGCTGCTGTTGTGGGAAATGGCCACAAGGAGGCAGCGTTTCTCCATTCCCAAATCTGAGTACTAGGGCAGCAGAGCCTTTCTGGAAGTCGTGTTCCTAGGTTGTAAATTAGAATGGAATGTGCCAGGAGAAACCCCCATAAGTTTAGGTCTCATTACTTCTTGTTTTTGTTAATTTTTTTAATCGGGGTAAGGACTAGAATACTGTTTGTCCTAGGGGTACGCAATCTGGTTCATTTGTACATTATATATGTCTACTCTACAGATCCTCTTCCCATGTAAAATATTACAGAGTGTTCTGTAGACCTCCCTTGCTATATGGTCGGTCGTTTTGAAATATGTATATAATATGCATTTGGATATGTATAGTAACACTAATCTCATTTATCCATTCCCCCCACCTTTCCTTTTAGATGAGCGTAGTTGGTTTTCTAAGTCTGTGAGTGTCTTTCTCTGTGGAAATATGTTCATTTGTGTCAGTGATTAGATAACGCCTCTAAGGGATATCATTGGATATAGGTCTTTTGCTTTCCGACTTACCTCATGTTTTGTGATTATCTCCAGGCTCATCTCTGGTGCCTCAAAGAGCAGTGTTTCATTGTTTTCCATGGCTCATATTCCATTGTGTACATGGACTCCTTCTTCTTTATCCATTCACCTGTTGATGGACATTTTGGTCGCTTCCCATCTTGGCTATTTTGAATAAGGCTGCAGTGCAGCCTTTGCAGCCTGTGTCTTCTCGATCCTGGTCTTCTCAGGTGAGAGGCCCAGTGGTGTGCCTGCTGGATTGAATGGTACCTCAGTTTTTACTTTTCAACGCAGTTCCTTTCTGTACTCCTTACTGGCTGTTAACCACTTTACATCTCACCAGCACCTAGAGGTTACACAGTTCTCTACAACCCCATCAGCATTTATTGTTGGTAGACTTTTTGCTGACGGTCAGTCGACAGGTGTGAGTTGAAACCTTTTGGTTGATTAGATTGCATGAGTCTAATCATTCCTGAGGTTGAGCTTTTACCCATTTTCCTGTTTTTTTGTTTAAAGAGAGTGAGGAATACTTACCTCTGCATACTATCTTCTTGAAACATTCGCCTGTTTTGAATTTCTTTTGTCAATTCCTTACCTGAGCACAATTTTTGACGGCAGGTGTCCTTTACAGCCCTGAGTCCTTGTGAATTTTAAGTGACCAGTAGCTGTGGGTTTAAAGCTGCTCTTGCGGGAAACGGCCACAAGGGGGCAGCATTTCTCCTTTACCAAATCTGGTCACTAGGGCAACAGAGCCTTAATGGAAGTCGTGTTCTAGGTTGTAAAGTACAATGGAATGTGCCGGGAAAAAGCCCTTTAAGTGTATGTGTCATTCCTTCTTGTTTGTATTTTGAACAAAATTTTTATTCTTTATCACAGCAAATTCGATTACAATGGTTTGTTTGGTCTAGGTGTGCAAGATGTGGTTCCTTCGCACATATACATATATCTATTCTTCTTTGGAATCCTTTCCCGTGTAGGTTATGACACAATGTTGAGTAGTCTTCTCTTGGTATTCTGTAGGTCTTTGGTGATTATATATTTCACGTGTGTTTGTATATCTCTGTTCACCTCAATATGGTAATGTACCCAATCCTCACACCTTTCCATTTGGTGAACCATAAGTTTTTGTACTGAATCTGTGATTGCCTTTCTCTGTGGAAATATCTTCGTTTGTATCAATTTTTAGGTAACACCTCTATGTGATATGATAGGATATGTGTCTTTCGCTTTCTCACTTACTCCAAGTTGCGTGATTACTTCTAGAGTCATCTATGGTGCTGCAAATGGCATTGCTTCATTTTATCACCAGCTCATAATCCATCTGTACATGTAGCAGTTCTTCTTTGTCCACCCATCTGTCGGTGGACTTTTTGGTGACTTCCATATCTTGGCTATTGTAATACTGGGCAATGCAGATTTGCCTGCCTCTTTCTTTCCAATTCTGTCTTCTTAGGTTATAGGTCCAGGAATAAGCCTCCGGATCATACGGTAGCTCAATGTTTACCTTATAACGGCACCTCCACTCTGCTCTCATGAGTGGCTCTTTCCAGGTTACATCCCACTTAAAGTGGAGGGTTTGCATTTCTCCACAGCACCTTCAGCATTTATTCTTTGTGGTTTTTTACTGATGGTTATTCTGACTGGTGTGAGCTGATACGTCTTTGTGGTTGAATTTGCATGTGTCTCATGATCCATTAAAACTGAGCTTTAAGGCAGGTCCTTCTCATTTTTCAGGCTGTGAGTACAGCTTAGTTCTTCAAAGTGTTTTCTTAAAGTATGTGTCATATTGTAAATTTGTTTCGCCATTACCTCCCTGAAGACATTTTGCGGTGACCATTAGCACAGGCTTAAACCTGCGTTTGCAGGTAACGGCCAGAGGGTGGCAGTCTTTCTACGTTCCCCATGCTGGTACTAGGGCAACAGACCTTCCGGCCAGTGGTGTTCCTCGGTTATAAATTAGAGTGGAATGTGCCTGAAGAAACCCACAGATGCTGATGTCTCCTTACTTATGTTTGCCTTTTAAATTTACCTTATATTTATTATTGGAGCAATATTACATTGTGTACATGGAACAGTTCTTCTTGGTGCGTTCCTCTGTTGATGGAGATTTTCATTGCTTCCAAATGTTGGCTATGGTCAATATGGCTGGAGTGCAGGATTGCCAGCCTGTGACGTTTTGATTCTCATTTTCTCAGGGGATAGGCCCAGCAGTGGGTATGACTGATTGACGGGTAGCTCAGTGTTTACCTTTTCAAGGCACTTCCATTGTGTTTTCATTAGTGGCTCTTACCACGTCCCCCTTAGGGCCGAGTGTACGCATTCCTCCACAGTCCCTTCAGCATTTATTTTTTGAAACGTTTTTGCTGATGGCCATTCTGACTGCTGTGAGCTGATAGGTTTTTGTAATTTGGGTTTGCATGTCTTTAAAGATTCCTAAAATATATCATTGTCCCACACCTTTTTCTTTTCTCTTTAAAGGAAAAGCTGTGAGTAAAACATAGCTCTTGAAATTGTCTTCTTGGAAGGTTGCCCTCTTTTGAAATTTTTGCTCCATTTTTGATCCCAGGATTTATTTGGAGGGCAGGTGTCATTTACAGAATTGCAAGTTGGTGAATATTTAGTGACCTTTAGCAGTGGGTTGAAAGCTGCTGTTGTGGGAAATGGCCACAAGGAGGCAGCGTTTCTCCATTCCCAAATCTGAGTACTAGGGCAGCAGAGCCTTTCTGGAAGTCGTGTTCCTAGGTTGTAAATTAGAATGGAATGTGCCAGGAGAAACCCCCATAAGTTTAGGTCTCATTACTTCTTGTTTTTGTTAATTTTTTTAATCGGGGTAAGGACTAGAATACTGTTTGTCCTAGGGGTACGCAATCTGGTTCATTTGTACATTATATATGTCTACTCTACAGATCCTCTTCCCATGTAAAATATTACAGAGTGTTCTGTAGACCTCCCTTGCTATATGGTCGGTCGTTTTGAAATATGTATATAATATGCATTTGGATATGTATAGTAACACTAATCTCATTTATCCATTCCCCCCACCTTTCCTTTTAGATGAGCGTAGTTGGTTTTCTAAGTCTGTGAGTGTCTTTCTCTGTGGAAATATGTTCATTTGTGTCAGTGATTAGATAACGCCTCTAAGGGATATCATAGGATATAGGTCTTTTGCTTTCCGACTTACCTCATGTTTTGTGATTATCTCCAGGCTCATCTCTGGTGCCTCAAAGAGCAGTGTTTCATTGTTTTCCATGGCTCATATTCCATTGTGTACATGGACTCCTTCTTCTTTATCCATTCACCTGTTGATGGACATTTTGGTCGCTTCCCATCTTGGCTATTTTGAATAAGGCTGCAGTGCAGCCTTTGCAGCCTGTGTCTTCTCGATCCTGGTCTTCTCAGGTGAGAGGCCCAGTGGTGTGCCTGCTGGATTGAATGGTACCTCAGTTTTTACTTTTCAACGCAGTTCCTTTCTGTACTCCTTACTGGCTGTTAACCACTTTACATCTCACCAGCACCTAGAGGTTACACAGTTCTCTACAACCCCATCAGCATTTATTGTTGGTAGACTTTTTGCTGACGGTCAGTCGACAGGTGTGAGTTGAAACCTTTTGGTTGATTAGATTGCATGAGTCTAATCATTCCTGAGGTTGAGCTTTTACCCATTTTCCTGTTTTTTTGTTTAAAGAGAGTGAGGAATACTTACCTCTGCATACTATCTTCTTGAAACATTCGCCTGTTTTGAATTTCTTTTGTCAATTCCTTACCTGAGCACAATTTTTGACGGCAGGTGTCCTTTACAGCCCTGAGTCCTTGTGAATTTTAAGTGACCAGTAGCTGTGGGTTTAAAGCTGCTCTTGCGGAAAACGGCCACAAGGGGGCAGCATTTCTCCTTTACCAAATCTGGTCACTAGGGCAACAGAGCCTTAATGGAAGTCGTGTTCTAGGTTGTAAAGTACAATGGAATGTGCCGGGAAAAAGCCCTTTAAGTGTATGTGTCATTCCTTCTTGTTTGTATTTTGAACAAAATTTTTATTCTTTATCACAGCAAATTCGATTACAATGGTTTGTTTGGTCTAGGTGTGCAAGATGTGGTTCCTTCGCACATATACATATATCTATTCTTCTTTGGAATCCTTTCCCGTGTAGGTTATGACACAATGTTGAGTAGTCTTCTCTTGGTATTCTGTAGGTCTTTGGTGATTATATATTTCACGTGTGTTTGTATATCTCTGTTCACCTCAATATGGTAATGTACCCAATCCTCACACCTTTCCATTTGGTGAACCATAAGTTTTTGTACTGAATCTGTGATTGCCTTTCTCTGTGGAAATATCTTCGTTTGTATCAATTTTTAGGTAACACCTCTATGTGATATGATAGGATATGTGTCTTTCGCTTTCTCACTTACTCCAAGTTGCGTGATTACTTCTAGAGTCATCTATGGTGCTGCAAATGGCATTGCTTCATTTTATCACCAGCTCATAATCCATCTGTACATGTAGCAGTTCTTCTTTGTCCACCCATCTGTCGGTGGACTTTTTGGTGACTTCCATATCTTGGCTATTGTAATACTGGGCAATGCAGATTTGCCTGCCTCTTTCTTTCCAATTCTGTCTTCTTAGGTTATAGGTCCAGGAATAAGCCTCCGGATCATACGGTAGCTCAATGTTTACCTTATAACGGCACCTCCACTCTGCTCTCATGAGTGGCTCTTTCCAGGTTACATCCCACTTAAAGTGGAGGGTTTGCATTTCTCCACAGCACCTTCAGCATTTATTCTTTGTGGTTTTTTACTGATGGTTATTCTGACTGGTGTGAGCTGATACGTCTTTGTGGTTGAATTTGCATGTGTCTCATGATCCATTAAAACTGAGCTTTAAGGCAGGTCCTTCTCATTTTTCAGGCTGTGAGTACAGCTTAGTTCTTCAAAGTGTTTTCTTAAAGTATGTGTCATATTGTAAATTTGTTTCGCCATTACCTCCCTGAAGACATTTTGCGGTGACCATTAGCACAGGCTTAAACCTGCGTTTGCAGGTAACGGCCAGAGGGTGGCAGTCTTTCTACGTTCCCCATGCTGGTACTAGGGCAACAGACCTTCCGGCCAGTGGTGTTCCTCGGTTATAAATTAGAGTGGAATGTGCCTGAAGAAACCCACAGATGCTGATGTCTCCTTACTTATGTTTGCCTTTTAAATTTACCTTATATTTATTATTGGAGCAATATTACATTGTGTACATGGAACAGTTCTTCTTGGTGCGTTCCTCTGTTGATGGAGATTTTCATTGCTTCCAAATGTTGGCTATGGTCAATATGGCTGGAGTGCAGGATTGCCAGCCTGTGACGTTTTGATTCTCATTTTCTCAGGGGATAGGCCCAGCAGTGGGTATGACTGATTGACGGGTAGCTCAGTGTTTACCTTTTCAAGGCACTTCCATTGTGTTTTCATTAGTGGCTCTTACCACGTCCCCCTTAGGGCCGAGTGTACGCATTCCTCCACAGTCCCTTCAGCATTTATTTTTTGAAACGTTTTTGCTGATGGCCATTCTGACTGCTGTGAGCTGATAGGTTTTTGTAATTTGGGTTTGCATGTCTTTAAAGATTCCTAAAATATATCATTGTCCCACACCTTTTTCTTTTCTCTTTAAAGGAAAAGCTGTGAGTAAAACATAGCTCTTGAAATTGTCTTCTTGGAAGGTTGCCCTCTTTTGAAATTTTTGCTCCATTTTTGATCCCAGGATTTATTTGGAGGGCAGGTGTCATTTACAGAATTGCAAGTTGGTGAATATTTAGTGACCTTTAGCAGTGGGTTGAAAGCTGCTGTTGTGGGAAATGGCCACAAGGAGGCAGCGTTTCTCCATTCCCAAATCTGAGTACTAGGGCAGCAGAGCCTTTCTGGAAGTCGTGTTCCTAGGTTGTAAATTAGAATGGAATGTGCCAGGAGAAACCCCCATAAGTTTAGGTCTCATTACTTCTTGTTTTTGTTAATTTTTTTAATCGGGGTAAGGACTAGAATACTGTTTGTCCTAGGGGTACGCAATCTGGTTCATTTGTACATTATATATGTCTACTCTACAGATCCTCTTCCCATGTAAAATATTACAGAGTGTTCTGTAGACCTCCCTTGCTATATGGTCGGTCGTTTTGAAATATGTATATAATATGCATTTGGATATGTATAGTAACACTAATCTCATTTATCCATTCCCCCCACCTTTCCTTTTAGATGAGCGTAGTTGGTTTTCTAAGTCTGTGAGTGTCTTTCTCTGTGGAAATATGTTCATTTGTGTCAGTGATTAGATAACGCCTCTAAGGGATATCATTGGATATAGGTCTTTTGCTTTCCGACTTACCTCATGTTTTGTGATTATCTCCAGGCTCATCTCTGGTGCCTCAAAGAGCAGTGTTTCATTGTTTTCCATGGCTCATATTCCATTGTGTACATGGACTCCTTCTTCTTTATCCATTCACCTGTTGATGGACATTTTGGTCGCTTCCCATCTTGGCTATTTTGAATAAGGCTGCAGTGCAGCCTTTGCAGCCTGTGTCTTCTCGATCCTGGTCTTCTCAGGTGAGAGGCCCAGTGGTGTGCCTGCTGGATTGAATGGTACCTCAGTTTTTACTTTTCAACGCAGTTCCTTTCTGTACTCCTTACTGGCTGTTAACCACTTTACATCTCACCAGCACCTAGAGGTTACACAGTTCTCTACAACCCCATCAGCATTTATTGTTGGTAGACTTTTTGCTGACGGTCAGTCGACAGGTGTGAGTTGAAACCTTTTGGTTGATTAGATTGCATGAGTCTAATCATTCCTGAGGTTGAGCTTTTACCCATTTTCCTGTTTTTTTGTTTAAAGAGAGTGAGGAATACTTACCTCTGCATACTATCTTCTTGAAACATTCGCCTGTTTTGAATTTCTTTTGTCAATTCCTTACCTGAGCACAATTTTTGACGGCAGGTGTCCTTTACAGCCCTGAGTCCTTGTGAATTTTAAGTGACCAGTAGCTGTGGGTTTAAAGCTGCTCTTGCGGAAAACGGCCACAAGGGGGCAGCATTTCTCCTTTACCAAATCTGGTCACTAGGGCAACAGAGCCTTAATGGAAGTCGTGTTCTAGGTTGTAAAGTACAATGGAATGTGCCGGGAAAAAGCCCTTTAAGTGTATGTGTCATTCCTTCTTGTTTGTATTTTGAACAAAATTTTTATTCTTTATCACAGCAAATTCGATTACAATGGTTTGTTTGGTCTAGGTGTGCAAGATGTGGTTCCTTCGCACATATACATATATCTATTCTTCTTTGGAATCCTTTCCCGTGTAGGTTATGACACAATGTTGAGTAGTCTTCTCTTGGTATTCTGTAGGTCTTTGGTGATTATATATTTCACGTGTGTTTGTATATCTCTGTTCACCTCAATATGGTAATGTACCCAATCCTCACACCTTTCCATTTGGTGAACCATAAGTTTTTGTACTGAATCTGTGATTGCCTTTCTCTGTGGAAATATCTTCGTTTGTATCAATTTTTAGGTAACACCTCTATGTGATATGATAGGATATGTGTCTTTCGCTTTCTCACTTACTCCAAGTTGCGTGATTACTTCTAGAGTCATCTATGGTGCTGCAAATGGCATTGCTTCATTTTATCACCAGCTCATAATCCATCTGTACATGTAGCAGTTCTTCTTTGTCCACCCATCTGTCGGTGGACTTTTTGGTGACTTCCATATCTTGGCTATTGTAATACTGGGCAATGCAGATTTGCCTGCCTCTTTCTTTCCAATTCTGTCTTCTTAGGTTATAGGTCCAGGAATAAGCCTCCGGATCATACGGTAGCTCAATGTTTACCTTATAACGGCACCTCCACTCTGCTCTCATGAGTGGCTCTTTCCAGGTTACATCCCACTTAAAGTGGAGGGTTTGCATTTCTCCACAGCACCTTCAGCATTTATTCTTTGTGGTTTTTTACTGATGGTTATTCTGACTGGTGTGAGCTGATACGTCTTTGTGGTTGAATTTGCATGTGTCTCATGATCCATTAAAACTGAGCTTTAAGGCAGGTCCTTCTCATTTTTCAGGCTGTGAGTACAGCTTAGTTCTTCAAAGTGTTTTCTTAAAGTATGTGTCATATTGTAAATTTGTTTCGCCATTACCTCCCTGAAGACATTTTGCGGTGACCATTAGCACAGGCTTAAACCTGCGTTTGCAGGTAACGGCCAGAGGGTGGCAGTCTTTCTACGTTCCCCATGCTGGTACTAGGGCAACAGACCTTCCGGCCAGTGGTGTTCCTCGGTTATAAATTAGAGTGGAATGTGCCTGAAGAAACCCACAGATGCTGATGTCTCCTTACTTATGTTTGCCTTTTAAATTTACCTTATATTTATTATTGGAGCAATATTACATTGTGTACATGGAACAGTTCTTCTTGGTGCGTTCCTCTGTTGATGGAGATTTTCATTGCTTCCAAATGTTGGCTATGGTCAATATGGCTGGAGTGCAGGATTGCCAGCCTGTGACGTTTTGATTCTCATTTTCTCAGGGGATAGGCCCAGCAGTGGGTATGACTGATTGACGGGTAGCTCAGTGTTTACCTTTTCAAGGCACTTCCATTGTGTTTTCATTAGTGGCTCTTACCACGTCCCCCTTAGGGCCGAGTGTACGCATTCCTCCACAGTCCCTTCAGCACTTATTTTTTGAAACGTTTTTGCTGATGGCCATTCTGACTGCTGTGAGCTGATAGGTTTTTGTAATTTGGGTTTGCATGTCTTTAAAGATTCCTAAAATATATCATTGTCCCACACCTTTTTCTTTTCTCTTTAAAGGAAAAGCTGTGAGTAAAACATAGCTCTTGAAATTGTCTTCTTGGAAGGTTGCCCTCTTTTGAAATTTTTGCTCCATTTTTGAGCCCAGGATTTATTTGGAGGGCAGGTCTCATTTACAGAATTGCAAGTTGGTGAATATTTAGTGACCTTTAGCAGTGGGTTGAAAGCTGCTGTTGTGGGAAATGGCCACAAGGAGGCAGCGTTTCTCCATTCCCAAATCTGAGTACTAGGGCAGCAGAGCCTTTCTGGAAGTCGTGTTCCTAGGTTGTAAATTAGAATGGAATGTGCCAGGAGAAACCCCCATAAGTTTAGGTCTCATTACTTCTTGTTTTTGTTAATTTTTTTAATCGGGGTAAGGACTAGAATACTGTTTGTCCTAGGGGTACGCAATCTGGTTCATTTGTACATTATATATGTCTACTCTACAGATCCTCTTCCCATGTAAAATATTACAGAGTGTTCTGTAGACCTCCCTTGCTATATGGTCGGTCGTTTTGAAATATGTATATAATATGCATTTGGATATGTATAGTAACACTAATCTCATTTATCCATTCCCCCCACCTTTCCTTTTAGATGAGCGTAGTTGGTTTTCTAAGTCTGTGAGTGTCTTTCTCTGTGGAAATATGTTCATTTGTGTCAGTGATTAGATAACGCCTCTAAGGGATATCATAGGATATAGGTCTTTTGCTTTCCGACTTACCTCATGTTTTGTGATTATCTCCAGGCTCATCTCTGGTGCCTCAAAGAGCAGTGTTTCATTGTTTTCCATGGCTCATATTCCATTGTGTACATGGACTCCTTCTTCTTTATCCATTCACCTGTTGATGGACATTTTGGTCGCTTCCCATCTTGGCTATTTTGAATAAGGCTGCAGTGCAGCCTTTGCAGCCTGTGTCTTCTCGATCCTGGTCTTCTCAGGTGAGAGGCCCAGTGGTGTGCCTGCTGGATTGAATGGTACCTCAGTTTTTACTTTTCAACGCAGTTCCTTTCTGTACTCCTTACTGGCTGTTAACCACTTTACATCTCACCAGCA